>NC_079444.1:27733247-27768247 GCF_903798145.1 Danio aesculapii
AATTGAGTTCTTCAGGCTTGTTTAAAATCTACAGGTAAGTGTGTTGAAGCAGGGTTGGAACTAAAATATGAGGGACTGCGGCCCTCCAGGAACTGAGTTTGACACCCCTGATATAAAGGATGTTGCAAGTCTGACTTTAAGCATCTGCCAATTCTGAATTTATTTATTGCAATTAGGGGTCAATATCTTGATTTCTCATAGTTCTGAGGGTATTTGTTACAAATGTTTTCATTATCGTGACTTTTTTCTTACAAATGTGAATTTGTAGGTTCTTATAACAATGACTTTATTACAAAATTCGCAACATTTCTCACAATTTTACCATTTTCACTCTCAGAACTGACTACTTACAATTGCCATTTTGTAGTTTATTCAACTCACTGCAACTCTCACATGGTCTCCCACTGAAGCTAAGCAGGGCTGTATCTGGTCTTTACCTGGATGGGAGACCATGTGGGAAAACTAGGTTGCTGCCAGAAGTGGTGTTACTGAGACCAGCTGGGGGCGCGCAACTTGAGGTCTGTGTGGGTCCTAACGCCCCAGTATATTGATAGGGCCTCTATACTGCTGAGTGAGCACCATCTTTTGGATGAGACATTAAACCAAGGTCCTGACTCTCTGTTGTCGTTAAAAATCCCAGGATGTCCATTGAAAAAAGAGTAGGGGTTTAACCCTGGCATAGTGGCCAAATTTGCCCACTAGCCTCTGTCCATTATGGCCTCCTTATCATCCCCATTTCATAATTGGATTCATCACTCTGTCTCCTCCCCACCAATCAGCTGGTGTATGGTGTGCTGTCTGGTGCACACTGGTGGTGGTTGAGGAGATTCCCTCCAAAAATGTGTAAAGCGCTTTGAGTGACCAAAAAAGTGCTATATAAATGTAAGAAATTATTATTATGATTATTATATATATCCCCTTCTGACTTTAGTTCACACAATTGTCAATTAACAAGTTGCAAATGTATAGGTTCTTTCAATTCTGATTGTTTCTTAAATTCTGGATAAACATCTACACTCAAACAAATTACTTTTGTTCGAACTCTTTTTCAAACAATTCTTGAGTTTTTTTTTTTGAGACAACTTAATAGTTTTACGTTCGATCCACTTAAATTTGCAAAAACGAATACGTTAACTTAATTAATTCATGTTGTCCCAACATAAATAGAGTGTGTGGAACCTAGCTTTTCTATTTTTTAGTGTATTAATTTTGACTTTATTTCTGGAACCTGCGAGGAATATAAAAATGAAAAAAAAAAAACTCAATGTTACAATTACCCTTTTCTTTTCTTTTTTATTCAATGCCAGAAACAAGCTTTTATATTTCAGCCTTCCTGTTGTAGTTTAATAGTCCTGATATCCTAAGTGTGAAAAATGCGAATGTAATAATAGGTTAATGAATGCATAAATATATTCTGCATTAAACTGACTCAAATTATCTTCTATTGCACCCCTGCTGACCCTGTTTGAATTACCATTTGAAACCATCTCACTGAACATAATGAGGTAATATTTTCACCCATTTCAAATGCGAAATTACCTTAAAAGTATCAAACCAGTAACGATGTGTGCTATATTCCAAGTGCAGCGGTTAATCTTTGCTTCCAGATCATTCAAACTGAATCAGATCCATTGAGGATGACTGAACCAATCACCAGCTCATTGAAAACATCTCACTCAAAAGATTCATTATGTGGCGTTTTAGATGTATTTATTTTATTTAAATAAAAAGTCTGTCTTAAAAGGATAGTTCACTCAAAAAAATAAAATAAAATTCTGTGATCATTTACTTACTTTTGACTTGCTCCAAACTAGAGGTGCGTTTCCCAAACAATGACATAACTCATGGCTGAACTATGATAGTACAAGGCATCATTTGGGAAAAGAGCGTTGTAGTTTGTAGTTTCCCAAAACCGTAGTCGCAGATCTATCGTTTGAACCAGATTAGTTATAACGTAAAACATATGTTTTATATATACTATAATGATGCTCTAAACGAGGTGGAGTAACAACATCTTTAGAAAAAATCCCCATAACATTTTTGTGCAATTTGTTTTAATATTAGTTGTTTAATAATATTAGTTTTAGTAAAACATGCATTCTTTTTCTATATTAACTGAAATATATGCAAACTGCACACACAGGGCCTATGTTTCCTTTACAAATATTATGAATATTCCATATTTTATTCCAAAACATAAAATCACTTACAAAATGCTAACACGTATTCCAATCTCATTTTAAATCATCACATTAATGGTTTTAATTTATAGTAGGCTATTTATTAAGAAATAAAAAACAAAATCCTACTTAATAATAATAAAATTATTATTTTAATATTTGTCAACTTTTACAATTTTGACACATTCAAACTACTGCAGAAATGTTCTAGCATTTAGGCCCAATACAGTACATACTGTATACATTTCTTAATAAATAGCCTACACTGTAAAAAAAATATCCATGATTTGTTATCACAACATATTTTCTTTTGTCAAGTCAACTTAGATTCACTAATGTAGTTGAGATAACAAAAGGTGATTAAATGTTGATTAAAATAATAGCATGGTGGTAACACACTGATTTAACATTGACTCAACTAATAGATAGTTCCCTAGACTCCCGAGTCTTCGTTTACCCTGCGCATGCGCCCGGCGCTCTGGAGTCAACACAGAAGGCATTTGAACGAGAAGGTGCCCTTTTCTCCCCTTCAGAGTCTTTTTAAAAATCAACGTCTTTATTGTCTGCGTTGTCTTAGAGTGATTTGAAGTATTGCCGAAGAAGTTATAGGCTACTAAATTAAAACCATTAACATCACCTATATAGGTTACGTTAATGACTTTAATTTATATTATTTATTTATATTTTGTTTTCACAAACTTGGGAGACGTACCGCAGATTCCAGTTTCCATAGGTCACCTATAGCTTTCATCATTAGCCACGGCTGCGTTTAAAATGGCATAAATGATTTCAAAATGCACTACGAAGGGAGTGCAATTGTGTACATGAAGATTGCTAAAACTGAACTGTAAAAAATGCACTGAATGCAAATTATACGTAAGAGAAAGGGCTTTAATATTTAATCATAATGAATAGTGCTTGGGATTTAACACAGCCAGGAACTATGCTTCTAACTACAGCTATAGAAGTGTAATTGCAAACGTACAAGTTTGCGATGCAGTTTGAGAATGTTCATTGGAACGACGGATTTGGAAAACATCAAATCAACGAACTATGTTTGTAATAACAGAACTTGCTACCTTAGTTGGCTAATGATGGTTTTCAGAAAAGCACCCCAGTTTGAGTGTTTATTTTAGTGATTTATTTTTGAAGCATGTTGTAAACTGATAACCATTGTCTTCCATTGTTTTTTTTTTATTATTATGATGTCAATGGTTACCAGTTTCCAATATATATATTTTTAAACATTTTCTTTTGAGTAAATGATGCCAGCATTTCCATTTTTTGTGTGAAATATCCCTTTAAAACATGGGGAAAATGTTCAAGTACACTCAGTACATTCAATCATTTGTCCCATTGTTCAACAAAAAAAGGAAATCAAATCTAAAAAGAATAATGACATATTTAAAATTTTCAACTATTATTTTAAACCTGCTCAACCGTGCCATGTGCCATTATTAATATTAGTGATTGTGTTTTTTTTCCCCTTCGGTGGACATAGTGGCACTCGTGTACAATTCTGCCATTCATGGACACCCACTTGAAAGATAAAGAAAGAAAGCGGGTGAGAGAAAGCGCTGTTTAAACAGGCGGTAATCCTTTAATTGAATGCAGATTTATTCAGAGCCTCTGGTCGGACTGGATTAAGGGCTGGCACTGGGGGGACGGTTGTACTCAATGTGGGTCAGAAAAGCTTTTTGCTTGTCGCAAAAATTGATTTTTACACCCTTTTTAGGAAATAGCTGTTATATTCTTTGTCCAGGTTTGTAACGCGCCACTAGACATGTTTCAACAGCTTCTTTATGGCAGTATAGTTTTTGATTTCTATCCTTTTATTTACTCGTCACATCAAGTCATCTATTCTTGACCTTCACAGTGACCAAAGAAATGTGCCATGCAATAAACCCAAAACACTGTCTTAGAGAGATAACCTATACTGACAGAAAAAGGGTTTAATGAAACATTTATATACTGTATGATACTGACTTGTATCTGACCAGCAGTTTTCAAACAGGAGGCTGAGAGAAATGAAGATTTTAATTTTAAATAATACACGGATGTAAGATCAAAGAGAAAACTGTAATTATTTACTTACCCTAATGTTATTCTGCAGAGCATAAAGTAATATTGTAAAATTTAAAAATATTGTAAAGTATTGTAAAATTCATATATTTTGTAAAAAATATATGAAACAAAAGAAAGAAAGAACCGGTGACTTTGTTTTTCACAATTTTGACAGCTTTTTCTTACAACTGTGATTTTGTAAAAATGTTTAGTAGAAATGCAATGTTAAAATATGGATTAAATAATATAATAATAATAATAATAAACTTCTAATAATAATAATTAGAAGAACATACAGTATATGCTTATACTGTATATAAAAATAAAACAATGTACTTGTGTGCTTATTTAGAAATCCTCATTCATTCATTTTCCTGCCTTTCTTTAGTCCCTGATTTATCAGGGGTCGCCACAGCGGAATAAAACGCCAACTTATCCAGCATATGTTTTACACAGCTGATGCCCTTCTAGCTGCAACCCTGTACTGGGAAACACTCAGACACTCTCACATTCACACACACTCATACACTACAGCCAAATTAGTTAATTCAATTCACTTATAGCGCATGTCTTTGGATTGTGGGGGAAACAGGAGCACCCAGAGGAAACCCATTTTTAAATGGTAAAATTTTAAATAGACCTGCTGGCCAAGGGTGAACTTGAAGTTCGAAAAAAAAACGATTTAAGATTTAAAATAACAATAAATTTGCATTTTGGGGCTAATTAATAATGTTTAGCCTTTCAGTATGTCATCGAATGATTCTTGTAAATGATTTGATGATGTTTTTTTTTAGCTTATAAACTGTTACACTGTGAAAATAAAATATCCACAAATTAGCAGATTTTTGTATTTTGTGATTTATGTTTTTATTTTTTATTGCCCCACATTTATTTATGCAATTTAATTACATTAAGAGACATTGATCTTTCTTCCAGCAACTTTTAACCTTGAAAACAAAAACTTTTATTTACAATTTTAATAGTTTGGAGTGATGTTTTATCTGGGTTGGTGTTGTATAAAAAAACCTTGTAATACATTTTCTGTTATTTTAACGACTTAATTTCTTTACATATCATATTATTTCAAACTACTGAATTGTCAATAAAAGTCACTTTGTTAAACTGTAGGGTTGAATTATTAATATTAAAAGTCGATAGAGCAGAGATTAAGGTCCCATAATGCAATTCACAACTCTAAATAAATGGAAAACACATGTAAATCACAAAGTAGTGTATGGAAACTGTTAATTAACAGCTATTTTTACAGAGTACCAAATTTAGTGTGTGTCTTCTGTAAGTCATATTAAAATTATGATCCTATTTTGCTCAATATGTTTTAAAAAATTAGGTTATATTATATTACACTTTTATTTTTTTAATTTATATGTATTGCTTCAAAAACACCCCTTTAACTGCACACAGACTTCAATTGAATGATCATAAAAGTTGAGGTTAAACAAAGCATGCTGAATGTCTAACATCCAACAGCAACTTCCCTCATAACAGCGAAAGGAAAGAGTTGACATTTCCACCTGATTGCAGCTTTTCAGCGTCTAGAGAGTAATATCAGAAACACTCAGCGCTCTCTCAGGGGCCCGTCAGAGGCTCGAGGCATCCCTCTCCTCTCCTCTCCTCTGGCGAGCTGTCAGTCTGCTATGACATTAGCAAGCGCTCTATCCATTAATGCAGCAGACCCACAGCAGGCCAGTAGGAGCTGCAGAGATGCCTGCCTGAGAGCAACACTGACACCAGCACAAAGACGACACTGCAGGAGACAGGCAGACAGACAGAGAGTCAGACAGACAGACAGACTCACTACACACGAAGAAAGCCGTATTACTATGGATGTTCAGCTTCATTTTTTGTGTTTGGCTGAATTTTTTTTTTATAATACTTTAAAGGGCACCTACTGTGCACATCTCAATTATATATAGGGTTTAAGCACAGTTGTGTGGAAACAGTGTGAGAACATAGCCAGCCTCTGACAGTAAAAATTAATTGATTCTATTATTTATAATCACTTCATAAAAACAGTCAGCAGAAACACTTTGATATTCCACCTTTGTACATGTTATCGGAGGGGGCAAGTCATGCCAATTAGTGATGATCACTCCCTCATTAGCATAGACAGCCTTGAGTGAAAAGCAGCCTATATGCTGATGCATTGAAATGTGTGACTCCGCCCATATTATGAAATGAGGGTGTGGATCACAATCTCATTTCAATTTAAAGATAATAAATGACAATAAATGACACAATTTGGATTAAAGACTAGATGCGGAAGTTTGAATAAGTGCTAAAAAATTATTTGTGGATTATAATGAGCTGAAACATACACACTCTAGGGATGTCAGAGACTTATTTTACTTTTATCTTGTAAAAAAAAGTGGCATAATAGGTCCCCTTTAAAAAATAGACTATGAAAATAAAGTTTATGTAAATATTTGGAATTTTTATTAAATATGTATTTTAAATATGTATTAGAAACTTAAAAATAAAGTGCTAAAAATTAAAAAGTGACTGAAAAACTGAAAACAGTGAATCCAATTATGCTTAATTTACAAATAAAGCCATACTTAATAAATTTGCATATAAAAAAATAAAATAAGAATAAATAGAAAGCAAATGTCGATTAGATTAAATAAAAAAATTTAAAAAAATTTAATTTAATTAAAATTAAATATGACTAAAAAGTAAAAATCACTCCCATCCAAAAAATTAAATAAAAAATATAGTAGGGCAGAGCGTGGGATGAAAGCAACAAAATTTTCTTGAAGCCCTGACCCTCGATTTTCTGTTTTACAGGGAATAACAACACATTTTGTATGCAACCCTTGATGGAGCTGCCAAATATCAGCTGATTTCAGGACCGTGTCCTGTGGTTAGGTCCAAATTTCAGTTTTTACGTGGAAAAAGTAAATTATTGTATAGATTCTTTTTTCCTTACTACAAGTTGTGTTTCTCTTTTCACACTAATGATCAAACTACAGGTTATTTAGTGCATTAACACATCCTTAAGTTTTTCAGTTTAAAAGTAAATCAGGTTTAAATGGCAAGAGTTAATGTAGGGACAAAATTAACACTATTATTTATGTCCCACTGCTAATCGAGCCATACCTTATTTTTCACTTCCACATGAAAGTTTTCGGTGTTTTGATTCATATGTTTATGAAATTAATCCATATTGCCAATAATAATAAAAATCTTTAAAAAAATTGTAGAAAACTGCACATTTTGCACTGTTGGGTGTTTTGATGGAACTGAAATTTAAAATTAAAATGCTGTTTCAATAGTATGAGATTAAATATGTTTGCAGTAAACATTAACAAGATCATAGTCAGATATATTTAAAATAAACAAAAGCCAGTAAATCTAGCAAATTTTGTTGTGTTACTTTTGACCCACACGTGTGTTACTTTCATCCCTACTGACAGAGTCAAAAGTAACAATGTGCAACTTTTGTTTGAGGTGAAATTATATTGGAGTTGTTCTACATTGACACAAAATAACACCCAATTTTGATAGACCACTCCCATGAGTTAGCAACCACAGCAAAAAATACATTTCTGCTAAAAACATTATCTTTTAAAATGAGGTTTTTATGAAAAATGCTACTTTCGTCCCCGCTCTCCCCTATTTTATCTGCGTACAGTATCTGATATATAATACTATGGGTGTGAGCAATTCAAACTATTTCAAATAATAAACTTAAAAGCAACCAAATATTTAAAAATATGTATTTTATATATATATATATATATATATATATATATATATATATATATATATATACATACATATATATACATATATACATATACATATATATACATATACATATATACATATACATATATATACACATATATATACATATATATACATATATACATATACATATATATACATATATATACATATATATAAAATATTCCATATCTTTGTAAATTACAGTTCTTTTATATAAATTTAAAAAATTAAGTAATGGGTGGCCAATTCAACTTAATTCCAACTAGTAAACAGCAAAACAATCAATTATTAAAAAATAAAAAAAAAATTATTTAAAACTAAAATTTAAGTGAAGTTTAATTTTAAACTAATTTAGAGAGGAGCATGTGCTCATGATTGACCCAGCTGGTCCACATTAGCTAATTATGATCCTCCAATCAAAGGATCCCAAGTCACTATATATATATATATATATATATATATATATATATATATATATATATATATATATATATATATATATATATATATATATATATATATATATATATATATATATCCTCATTTCTTTTCTATAACTATCTTTGTCTAGAAGAAACAATCCTCCTTCCACCTTTATCCTGAATGGGCGGCACGGTGGCCCAGTGACTAGCACTGTTGCAAGAATACCAATGGCGTTGGGTCCTCGCTGGGCCATCTGGTATTTCTGTGTTTGCACATAATAAAGAGTTTGCACGTTCTCCCCGTGTCCGCGTGGGTTTCCCCCGAGTTCCCCGGTTTTCCGGTTTCCTCCCACCATCCAAATGTGCTCTATATTATAGATAAAATAAGCCTAAATCTTTTTTCTAATGTCTTACTCTCAGGAAGTTCACCTTGGCCTCAGCAGTAGTTTGAGATCGACCAGGACAACACGCCAAACAAGCTATGTATAAATCGTGAGCTAAGTGTGAACTCTTGAATAGATAAATAATCAAAATAAAAATGTATTTTCTATAAATATATAAAAGTTCTAAATTTTAAAACTAAAACATAATATACGGTCCATAAAATAACGAGCAGCCAATTGAAATAGCTAATGAATTGAAAAGGGGAACTAATTGCACAGAATAAACAAAATCCCCAATCGTGGTGCATATGCGCACATGTTAGTGGTTAAATCAGCTCTGTTGCCACAGGGTAATCTAATAAACCAGTACAATTCAAAACAAAAACTACAAACCACAATTGTGTTGTGGTCACCGATGTGCATTGCTTTCAAGTTAACCAAAAACCACCAGAATAAAACAGAATAAGTAACTTTCTGAATCAGTTCATTAAACGCCTTAAACAGTGTGTGAGCGGCCTCTTCCTCAAGCGCTGTCAGAAAGTGACAGGGTGTTTCAGCAATGACCTCGCCTCGCCGTTACACCAGCGCAACACATTAGTATTCCAGTGAAGCCTGAGGAAGAAATACAACCTCAACCGCTGTTATCCAAGCTCGATGATTAAAAGTGCTCCCATCAGCAACATGCACACGAGGGATCTTCAAGTCATTAAAATAAGCAATAGTATATTATTTCCTTCAGGTAATCAAAGCGAATTGAGTGTGTCTGAATGCTGCAGGCGACGAGTCTTTTTTAATAAAATGGAGACAGAGGACTTCACAATGACGCCGGATGAGCCTCTTACCCTTCCATTAAAGGAGCGTCGCAATGACATTGAGTGTGCTGCTGACGTATCTCAAAGTGATTAAACTTGACAAATGAAAGAAGAGTATCATTTACATAGCCGCTCGACATCTTCATGCTGGAAATTGGTGATCCCTGAAGAGTTCCAGAGGTCAAACCTTCACCTTTCTTCTGTAGGATTACAAAAAAGCTCTTTTTGGGGTCACCTTATAGATTTAAAGGGGCAGGAGAAGTTCAATTTCTTTGATCTTGTCTTTGTATCACTAAAACATTAGGCTAGTTTCATAGCTGGATATTTTTCCGCATTTATTTAGTGAGGATCTAAAAAGAGTTACATTTTGTGAAGTCACATGCAACATTATGAAGGCATATTTGCATATACACCACATCCACCAAAATTCTTCTTTAAAATAAAAAAAATTATGAAAACTCAATGATTTCATAATAGCCATTGATCCTAAAATGCATTCAATCAGTCCACAAAGTGAGTGTAATCATTTAATTCTGATGAATACTTTTGATTTTAACAGGATGTCAACATGACGTCATATTGACGTTGTACCTTTACATACCCCAACGTCATGGGGATGTTGGATTTTGTTTGGAAATCAATGTCCAACGGCCAACCTAAAATCAACCAAATATCAATGTCTAATCATGTTACACCTTGACGTTGTGTGGACGCCACCACTGACATCTATCAGACGTTTGGTCACTTTCCAACAAAACCTAAAATCAACCAAATATCAATGTAATTTGATGTGGTTTTTGGATGTAAAAAAAACGTCCTTAGACACTGGCTAGACATTGAATTCTGGTCACCTGACATCATGACCTAAATCTAACCTAATATTAACATCTTGAGATGTTTTGTTCCTGCTGGGTAAACCTAAAAATATGTAGTTCCATTTTTTTCTGTTTTAACGAAAATGTTTGTATTAACCAAATGTTCTCTCATATATAAAAATAAAAACTGAATCTTTTCATAATGGACATGGAACCAAAATTGCATACTTGGCAACCCAAAGCCTGCTGCATCAAAGGAAAGTTTCCTTAAGGTGTGGTGGAAAGAGAACTGTAAAATCATACTCAAGTAAAAGCACCATTACTTCGTGAGTAGTGAGTAATTACGCTGTGAAAGGTTGATGTGTCAATTTGTGTATATGTGTGTGTGAAAACGTAACATTCTGTAGTGCATTTAGTGATTGTTTAAGGTAATTTGGTGATTTCAGTTGGTGATCATACAGTAGACATCTTTCATCTTTTCATGAGTGACAAGAGTCTCTTGGTTATTGTATGTAACAATTTTGTGTCTTGAGGTTGTTCTGTATATTGCGATTTTCTGTGTGCGATTTGATTAGATTGCAATCACAGAACTGATTATTCTATTTCTGGTACTCTACTTTTCTCTACTAGCCAAACACCATAGACGAGAAACATAATAAAGTAGTGCCTACAGGTTGAAGGAAAATAGTGTAGTAAAAGTATCAATACAGCACTAAAATGTACTCAAGGGAAAGTAAAAGTACACATTTTTAAAACTATATAGTAAATTACAATTCCTGAGAAAAACTACTCAATTACTGTAATTTGAGTATTTGTAATTTTTTACTTTACACCACTGCACTGCAGCCATCTTTCATACGCCTCACGGGCAGTATGCTTGGACATTCTGTCTGAATGGGGAAACATCAAATTCTCCAAAACTGTTTGCCAAGCTTACGATTACATTACATATTTGGAATCACCAATAAAAGTTTCATAAGTTTTATTTCTTAATGTTCGAACCAAACAACATTGGCATTTTTAAAAATTATTTTCAGGTTGCCCAAGCTAATGCACATGCTCACTGAAAAGTAACGAGATCACGAGACCAACCTCTTTTATGGCCATTCTACACATTATAATGTGTATAAAGTGTATATTATCTATATATAATCATATATAATATAGCATTATAATATAATTATATTATAATAATTTTATATTATAATAATATCTTCATAATGCTTCGTCAGATCGTGCTGGTCTTCTGGAGTAATTAATAGATTACATTTGAGTTGGGACCGTTCTTAGTCCTAAAAACCCATTTCGGTAAGCAAGTTAGTTACAATGCATTACAGCCTTTCCTTATTCATATCAAATGCAAATATATCGGTTAAAATTAGTTATTGTACACTGTGCACAATATCTCTTAATTAACTGTTTCTGTTTTTTTTGTGATTCTCAAGTGCACTGAAAAAAACGATTTCTGCAAACTTTTTGCAAACAATTTAAATTGGTTTAAACACAATTTAAAACAAACAAATAAATTTAGTAATTCATTCATTCTTTTTCTTTTCGGCTAAGTCCCTTTATTAAACTGGGGTGACCACAGCAGCGGATGCCCTTCCAGCTGCAACCCATCACCAGGAAACATCTATACACACTCATTCACACACATACACTACGAAAATTTTTAGCTTACTCAATTCACCTATAGCGCATGTCTTTGGACAACACAGGGAGAACATTCAAACTCCACATAGAAATGCCAACTGACCCTGCTGAGGCTCAAACCAGTGACCTTCTTGCTGTGAGGTGACAACGCCACCCACTGCGCCACCGCATCGCCCTAATTTTAGTAATGTTTAACATAATTTGTTTGTTTAAATTCAGCCCAAATAAATTGTTTACAACCACTTACCTTAGATTAAATTAGTAAACGCAAGGAATCATCTTTGAATCAGTTTTCCAGTGTGTTTTCCATTGATTTATGGTTGTGAATTGCATTATGGGACCTTGATCTCTGCTCTGTCGACGTTTGATGTTGAAAATTCAACTCTACAGTTTAACAAAGTGACTGTTACTGACCTTTTAGTCGTTTGAAATAATATAAGAAATAATACATAGAGAAATAAGTCTGCAAAATAACAGAAAATGTACTGGCAGTTTATTACAAGGTTATTGGATCGTAATATACAACCCCAACCACAACAATATATCACTTTAAACTATTAAAAATGTCAATAAAAGTCACTTTTTCAAACTTTTCAAGGTTAGAAATTGCTGGAAGAAAGATCAAGGTCCCACAATGCAGTTCAAAGGCATAAAGAAACATAGGAAAATAAAAATAAAAACAAGAATCACAAAATATGGGAAACTGCTAATTTATGGATATATTTTTTACAGTGTGGTGTGAATAAACAAGGAATAATAGTTTCGCATTACCTAACATTAAAGAAATGTTAATAAATGCTGTGAAAAACAAACTGTTAATTAATTAGCCAAGTCATTAAAATGAACAAATGAGATTTCCTTTATCACATCTTGTTCAGACTAATGCTACATGTCAGCGGTGAATTATGTTGCAATATTACGCCTCCAGTCAAAAAAATATATCTTTTTTCGTGTCTGTTTGCTTTACATGCTGTCAGGATGGTGTTAGCACTGTAGCTGGTGAAGCTCACAAGACCAAGCAACCTCCTCCTCCTCCTCCAAAATACAAAAGAAGTAAAGCTTCTTGTGTCAGTGCCGTGAGCAAGTGGGAGTGAGTGAAGTGCCTGATGGCCCGCGGCACCGCTATCTGCCACTCACGCTGATTTGGCATGTCATGTTGGATCTAACAAGGCCACGCTCTAAGGAGATTTGACCACACGAAGAAGTGATACTGCAGAAAAACGGCTGTTCCACTGATCCTCTGCGAAAAGACAGAGCACAGGGTGAAGGGAAGAGGATGATGAGTGCAAGTTGATCTTTCAGTGTCCAAATGTGTTCCTTTCGAAAGAATAAAGTAAGACAAGTTTGTAAATATCCATTAAATTGGCTTAATCTGTATGCGAGTTTTACTTTTTGCATTGATGCAATTATGACTGGATTGGTTTATGAGAAGAATATATAAATAAAGTACTTTTTGTTAGATAGGAGTATTTAACATTTAGATGAGGAACTTGTTTGCTTTCTTTGCACTGTTGAACATTTCTCCTTGGCTTTTTTTTGACAGAGCAATTAACATCTTTTGTGCGCTGTCTAGTCTGTAAAGTGTTTTGTAAAGCGCCAGGCTCTCTTCCAGGAACTAGCGTCAGTTCTGTGAATGAACTGTCAATCTGTGCTTGTTCTTGGGCCCAAGGCGAACACAAAGATTTGACATTTTTAAAAAGATGTACAGGCATGTAAACACAGAATGACAACAAAAGATGTGTTTGCCAGTCTGATGCTTCTACTATCTAACTTTGTATAATTTGCCGTCATTAGCAAATATGAATACAAAAGAACTTTGAATATAAAGGAATATATAATAAAGAAATATTTATTAATTATAAAACAAATTAATGACTAAGGAGTTGGTTCTTTCAATTCTTCATATAAAAAGTCAACACACTTACAAGTTATTTGTTTAAATGAGCTTGACAAATTGATTACTTGCTTAACATCCTGATTACTAAATGATAAAAAATACATGAAAAATGACATGATTTATTGTGTTCAACACAAAATAAGATATTTAGCAGAATGTTTAAGCTGCTCTTTTCCATAGTGAGAGTCAATGGTTTAAAAATGAATGGGTGCCTAAATGTTATGTATGAAGGCCGAAAGCCAAATACAGATATGGCTACTGAGAACGTGCGTTTCTGCATGCATAGTACTGCAATTTGTCCCCCCAGGCACGCGCTAAACTGTGGCTGTAAAGGCCGCCTTTTCATTAAAAAAAAAAACTGCTTGTTTAGATGCCAGCATTTGTGTGATAGAGTGCTTGATTCAACTCCCTCAATGCCTCTAGCAGCTGGGTTTCTTTACTTATTGATTTATTTTGAAGATAATGTATACATAATTGTATGAACAGAAAGACAAAACTAACATAAAACAAACAAAAGCTATAACAATTTAGGCATATAAAATACAAATAAATTAAACTGTTTAAAGCTATTTTAAACTTTCATTTTACAAAGGCCTGTCTGAAAAAAAGATTATAGATATTTACTAAAAAACAATAAACAGCAAAGGAGTTTTGAAATATTATTTTTAAAGTGTTTGGATACGATGATGTTAGATCAGCCGAAAGCCGAAAAACCAGCTCAAAGCAGGTTTAAACTCCAGCACAGAGCGCATTAGTTGTGCACCTCACTTACACATTGCTTAATACACGCTGGGTGTACAGCAATACGCTAATATACGCAAATGAAAAAGAATTAAATGATTAAAATATTACAAAAAATGATTATTTTCTACATTAATATAAAAACCACTGCCTCCATGCCTTCGTCGTCTCGGGGGGCTTTTTTTAGTTTATTCATGACAACTTGCTTTTGTATAATGTTATTATTATTAGCAGTATTGTCTATTATATGTAAATTTATATTTGTTTTATTAAAAACAAGCTTAGATTTGTCCACCTGCCAGGTTTTGGACCGTATGGGGCATAGCTAAAATATATTTACTAAAAACAATAAACAACAAAGGAGTTTTGAAATAGTTTTATAAAGTATTTGGATACGATGATATTATATCACTGAAAGCCGAGGGCTGAAGATAAATATACCAAGCTATATTACATTAAAGTTGCCATGGGTAATTTCCTAAATATTTCATAAGATATGAAAGTAAATAGAAAACATTACTTTAAATCATATTAACTAATGTTTAACATTTAAACTGATAACTTATTGCAATAATAACAAACAATCTCATTTATAACACAGTGGATTTCAATGCTGCATACACTAGTCAAGCAGAATCTGCCTTTGCCTTAATTTGTCCTCTATTCTTCGTGCGACAGAGTGTACATTTAAAGTAAATCAGGTTAATTTACACCATATATTTGAAATATTTTACTTCAGTTAGTTTTTACAGTAAAACAAACAAACAAAAGGTTACACTGAATTTGAAATGACAACCTCTAAAGCATGTCCATCATTTTTTCTCTCTTCTCATATGGGATGGCAGGCCAAATCAAATGCTACTGTGGGCCAACTTTGACCCATGGGCCCTAGTTTGGGCATCTCTGCTAAAGAGGATTAAAAGGATAGCTTACCCAAAATTGAACATTATGTTATAGTTTACTGATGTTCAAAATCTATATGAGTTTCTTTCTTCTGTTGAACACACAAAAAATATTTTGAAAAATGTTGATCATTGACAGTAATTTTTTTCCGCAGTCATTTTTCCCTACTACTACTGTACATCCAGCATTTTTAAAAACAATTCTTATTTTGTGTTCAATAGAAGAAAAAAAGCGTATAAAATTTTAAAACCACATGAGGAAGAATAAATGATGATGTCATTTTCATTTTTGGGTGAATGAACCATCTCTTTAAGTGAATTTACTACATGATAAAACCTATTGGATTGTGTAGTTCGGATTACCCTGTAGCATAAAGCTGTATAAACAGGCATGGATAAGTAATTTCACCTAAGCAAGTGAGGTTTCATGAAAATGAGTGAGCTATAGTATAGTATATAGTTTAGTGAGTAACTGCTAATATGGCATAGAAATTGATGATTTTACAGATTTTATAGAAAATCAAAAAGTAATTATTGTGTGTTATGCTTTAGACATAATACTGACTGTTTTTTTTGAAGCCGACAAAAACAAAAAGCCAAAAAGCCAACATTTGACTCTCATAGCACCACTGTATTGTTTCATTCCTAATTTAATCTTAAATCCATAATTCAACAATTCAAGACAGTCACTTGCTTTATTTTCGAAATATGCCAGCCATTTTTAATGAATCATTCTGAGAGTGTTTTCAAAAAGCGAGAAGCATCTGAAATTATTTGCAATTTATGTGTAAAACTACTTGTGTCACCTGTGCTTGAATATATGAATAGCATATTTAAATAGCCTGCGTTCTCAAAGATGAACGTCTCAGTTTATTTAAATTATATTATTAATTACTCGCTTTCATTTCATTACAAACCCTCAAGACCTTACTTCTGAACAACAACAAAAATATATGTATTTTAGGTGAAATCAAAATGAAAGAAAATTGTTGTTTTTCTTTCATTTTGATTTCACCTAAAATACATATATTTTTGTTTTATATAATACACTTTATTCAACACTTTCTTCTCCTCAGTGTAAGTATATTGTGTGCAAGATAATATGTCAAGTGCGATATGTGAATGCTCACCCTATACTGACACTGAGGAGAAAAAATACTATTGGATAAAGTAATTATTTTGGTTTGGTTTGGTTTTGTGTGATAATAGGTAACTTATTGATGGATTCTGAGTGATTATTTTTATACATGATGTACATCATAGGTGTCGAACTCAGTTCCTGGAGGGTAGTTTCAACCCTAATTAAACACACCTGATCCAAATAATTGAGTACTGTAGGCTTGTTTGAAACGTACAGGTAATACTGCAGACACACTAGAGTTTGTGCGTGCGAAATTCTGTTGTACGGCGCTGCGAAAAGGGGTGGAATTAAATAAGACAATTAGACATAAAAAAAAGTGAGCGATTGATCCATATATTCAATTTATGTACAGAGTCATGTTTTGATCCTCGATTAGTCTCACGCCAGTCACGTGATGCAATTCCGCAGGTCAGAGTTCACCAAGCTTAAACTTTGCTACGTAGCGGACTGTATAATTTTTCGCACAAGCTTGCGTTTCCGGTCTGCCGCATTCACGCATGTATGAATGGAAGTTTTTTGGAAGAAAAGTGCAGTGGGACTGTGGTTTAAGTGTGTTGAAGCTAGGGTTGGGTGATGTCAACCAATTTGGCATCATACGATGTCTAATGTGAAACATCACAATGGACGATGGCATCGTCGTTGTAGGCGGTGGTCAATTATTTATGAATAATTATTTATTTCATAACAAATTAATTAGATGTAGCCTACCATTTCAACTACCTGACCTGCATGGCCTTTGCTTTACCCACAACCAAATCATAAATTAACAAAGATAAGTTACACACAAATTACCACCTGTCAAATCGCTTTTCCAAAGTGATCTGTGTTGTTATAATGGCGTCGACAAACTTGTTTGGTAAAAAGGTGCACAACTAACAGCGCATCACACTGCAGTGCATGCCATGTCACGTGATGTGCGTTTTCAGCGGTATAATGTGGATGGAGAGCTGTTCAGAAATGCTAGATGAAACGCCAGTGTAACCATGGATCGTTTTCATTCCAAAATGCCATTTTAAAACTAAGACGTATTAGTCTAAACGGGGCCTAAGTGTGTTTTTTGCAAGTGGGTTGCTGCTGCGACGGGGTCTGGGCGGAGGATCGCATTGCTGGCTGAGCATTGTGATGTGTATCGGCTATCTGCGATGGACGATGGCATTGTCTATCGATCCAACCCTAGTTGAAGCAGGGTTGGAACTAAACTGCACAGGGCTGCAGTTTGACAGCCCTGATGTACATGGATGTACAAGAAACTTTATGTAGGTATGTAGAGCAATACTACTACTATAAAAAAAGGAATTAACAAATAACAAATTTTGAACAATATATTTACTGTCAAAGTGATATAACAGCTGGAATCATTTAAAACATTCTCTTCCTTAACATTTCCAGCATTGCATTGTCGTGAGCCATCAATATATTTTAATGCAAGCAAACCTCCAATTACCCACCTCTTCAATGACCTTTCTGCCTAATAGACCTTTGTGATCTGTCCTTTAAAGTGTAATTAGCATCAGTGACGCATCTTCGACTGAACCCTGGCATAAGGCAGCACACTGGGTCTGATCTACAGAGAGGCGCTCCATCTGATCAGAGGTTAATCTAATTTCAGACTCACAGAGTGGCAGATCATACAATCTTTGAAGAGGGCGAGAAGATTAAAAGCGAGAGAGCGGAGGGATAAAGAAAGATGGTGCGAGAGCAGTGCGAGTCGTGACCCGACGTGGGATGTCAGTGAGAGAGATAAAGAGGAGAAGGAAAAGTAAGTGCTCTAGTACCTGTTTGATATGATAGCGGATAAACCCAGCCGACATCAACCCCGGTAAACCGAGACGTTCATCCTTGAGAATGCATGAGATAAATATACTATTCATATATACAAGCGCGGGCGACACAGGTCGATTTCCACGTAAATTGAAAACATAATCTCAGATGCTTCTCGCTTTTTAAAAAACACTCTCAGAATGTGGCTCACACAAGCAGGTGAGAGAGAAATGATAAAGCCACTCACACTGAAGCGCCAGTCATTCTGATATCATTTGTATATTTTTTTTATTTATTTTTTTTAATGGCAGGAGGTTCAAGTTGCAGGTTCGCTGTATTGTTGATGGAATTCATGCTACTAAACATTCTGGAGGAGAAATACTGTTGCATTTGATGTGCAGAGATGCATAACAATGTTTTTTCGAAATATGCCAGGCATTTATATAAGCCAAAATGGGTCAAGATTGTATTTAGAAGGGGGGAAAATTATATATTGAATTGTATTCGTGTATAAAAATCAAAGTGTACATAAAATAACTTTAAATTACACAATGTGGTGATTTACACTCACTGGCCACTTTATTAGGTACAACTTACTAGTACCGGGTTTGTCCCCGTTTTGCCATCAGAACTGCTTTAATCCACCCTGGCATAGATTGGGTTATATTGACATGAAAGCATCACGCATTTGTCGGGTGCACATCCATGAAGTGAATCTCTCATTCCACCACATCCCAAAGGTGCTCTATTGGATTGAGATCTGGTGGCTGTGGAGGCTATATGAGAACAGTGAACTTATTGTCATGTTCAAGAAACCAGTCTGAGATGATTCTAACTTTATGACATGGCGTGTTATCCTGCTGGAAGTAGCCATCAGAAGATGAGTACACTGTGGTCAAAAAGAGATGGACATGGTCAGCAACAATCCTCGGGTAAGCTGTGGCACTGGCAAAATGCTCAATTGGTACTAATGGGACAAGGTGTGCCAAGAAAATATCCTCCACACAATTACATCACCACCACCAGTCTCAACTGTTGATACAAGGAAGAATGAATTCATGCTTTCATGTTGTTGACACCAAATTCCGCCCCCACCATCCGAATGTTGCAGCAGAAATCGAGACTCATCAGACCAGGAAACGTTTTTCCAATCTTCCATTGTCCAATTTTGCTGAGCCTGTGCGAATTGTAGCCTCGGTTTCCTGTTCTTGGCTGACAGGAATGGCACCCAGTGTGGTCTTCTGCTGCTGTAGCAGATCCGCCTCAAGGTTGGACGTTCAGAGATGCTCTTCTGCATACCTCGGTTGTAACGAGTGTTTTTTTGAGTTACTGTTGCCTTTCTATCAGCTGAAACCAGTCTGGCCATTCTCCTCTGGCATCAACAAGGCATTTGTACTCACAGAACTGCCACTCACTGGATATTTTCTCTTTTTCGCACCATTCTCTGTAAAACCTAAAGACGGTTGTGCATCCCAGTAGATTAGCAGTTTTTAAAATACTCAGATCAGCCCGTCTGACACTAACAACCACGCCACGTTCAAAGTCACTTAAATCACCTTTCTTCTCCATTCTAATGCTCAGTTTGAACTGCAGCAGTTCGTCTTGACCATGTCTACACACCTACATGCATTGAGTCGCTGCCATGTTGATTAGAAATTTGCGTTAAAACACAGTTGGACAGGTGTACCTAATAAAGTGGTGAGTGTACTAAACAAAAATGTATTTATATAGATATAAAGTATTCACTGCAGTGCAAAAATGAAATTTTTTATGTTTGGGAAAAGATAAAAATTCATTCAGATTGAAACGAAACGCAGGTGAGTAAATAATGACAATTTGCTTTGTGAGTGTACTATCCCTTTAATTAATTAACAATATTTAATTTCATATGGAAATATAAAATAGTTTTGTTTAATGAAATATCAGTTTTAATAAGAAACTAAAACTGCTAGTATGTGGCAAAGCATTGACTCAAGCGATTAATTCAAACTGCTGATTTATTCAGGAATAAAGTAAATGAATCTACATGATTCACCAGATTAATTCAAAACTCAGATTCAGATGAGTTAATAATTCTATTAATTTAAATATTTTTTTCTATCTAGTAAAATAAATGCATTAAATCAACAGCCATATTAAATACATAATTATAAAACAAACTGAAAGTGCAAGAATTTACTTTATAAACCATAATCATTATAAACATCAAGCATAAACTTTTTAAAGTAAAACTGTCTTTAACACTGCAAAAATCTAAAAGTACCTTCACACAACAATGTTCTCAAAGGAAGACACAAAATGTTTTGTGATTGAAATGTGTTGTTTTTTTAAATATTCAAATTTCTAGTTTTGTATCAACAACAAAAGTGCATTTAGGTAATAAGTGGCATCATACACATGTGTATTACATGTTCACTCTATACAATATGCAAAAGTACTTGCAACCAAATCAGTAATGGTGGACTACAGAACACTATGTTTTTCTTTATACATCGTTAAATAATGACCTGCATGTTACACTTTTGCTTTATTAACATATGTTCCCTTTGGAAATATAAATCTACCTTAAAATTGTCTATAATAAGCCTTGGGATTAAGTCTTTCCCAACTCATATCATTCCAATAGTAATCTTTTCATTTCCGGTCTCTGGTGTTTTCGGAGATAATAATGCACTTGTTAAACCTATGAAATTGCTTACAAATTCAATTGACTCAGTAGGTTCTTTACTTTACAGTCTCAGACTGTCCATCTCTTGTTGGTGCTTTATCTGTCAAAGTATTATTAATTTTAGTTTTTTTAGTTTAGTTTAAAAACTTTATTAATCCCCTTGGGGCAATTCATTCCGACATGGTGGTGCTTCACATATAACAAGAATGACACATCAACACTTAACATCAAGTACAAAAAAAAACTAACAATAATACATCAATTAACTACATTTATTACGTAAACTAATTGCTTCAGGCACAAAAGTAAATTTATATCGATTTGGGGAACATCTTAGACGTCGACCAAGGGGCATCCACTCAAAATGTTTATTTAGGGGTGTGTAATTTCTAGACAACATGAATTGTTTTAAGGTTTGCTATATTGAAAACAGATGGGCAATCACATTCTGCATATGGCTGGCATTTAAAAATACTTTATATCACAAACAAGATGAACATTTTTAATGCATTAGTTTAACAGAAATAGCAATTTTCACCATAGTTGCCTTAAGTGTGATAACAGTCTCTGATATTGAGAGCAAGCCTAACGGGTTATGCATCCTAAAGAAACAAAAATCAGTATCACTGCACAAGTGTCTCTCATATTACCCTCTTTTATCAGTCTTAGTCATTTCCCCTTTTCTCTCAAACATCACCCATCACAATATAAATCCTCAGAGAAACGACTTGCCTGAGGCAAACGCACAGAAAAAAAGGAAATGACAAAAAGGTTGAGATTGAGAAACCAAACTAATGAGTTTACAAAAGAGGAACAAAATGAAAAGTCAAGATGAGTCAAGCATGTGGATCCATGTTACACAAAGCAATTTATGTGGGAAAAAAACTAATTAATTTTCAGTTGCTTAATTGGCATTGACAATATCTTCAGTGAAAGCAGAAAGAGTACAATAAAACCAAAATAAACAGAACAATAACAAATGACATTATGTAATAATAACAACAACAACAACAACGACAAAACCAGAATTGAACAAAACCAAAACAAAAGCAAAATATAGTCTTCGAGATCAGAAACTGTTTAAGACATCTAGTTATGCTTGCATTTATAGATTTGATCATATTTGGAGATTACTAAAACAAGAAAGTCTTTATAATTTTATGTCTCAAATCAAAAAAATGTTTCTGTTAAAATTTAAAACCCCTGTAAATGTAATACTGTTTATAAAAAGTATACATAAGAGCCATATTGCTCTCAAAGCATAACCTAATGTAAATAAACCAAAAAATAACAAAAAAAATATTATTTTATAATTATGAAAAATAAACTATAATAAAAACAAACTAAACAGACCAACAAAGAAATATAAACAAAACAAACCCACACAAATGAAAACGTTTAGTAAAAAAAAAGAAAAAAAAGAAACAAGTGTTGATTCAAGATAAACCAAACCATATCAGTTTTAACCATTTTAGAACCGTTTAACTTGGTTCAAAGCGTCTTATTCTGAAGAGTCTCATTTTAAAGCATCACATATTCACCACCATAAAAGAAAATCATACTGAGAGCCATGGGGTTTATAGGTATAATGACAAATGAGTGGCCTCAAGAGCGATCCATCGGTGAAGCTGGTCTACAAGCCCCATTCACTATTTGAATTTACAGCTTGAATAATGTGCCTCCTAAAAACTAACCACCCAGCCTCATACTTCATTTCTACAAGACTCTATTATCAGACTGATTTGTTCAATTTTCAGCATTTCATCTGTACAGAGGTTTCCCCTAGGGCGTTCAGAAACTGGGAGACTACAACCAGACCACACCAGGGATATGATTGAATGGAAATGTAAGTAGTTTGAAATCTAAAGACAAACATCCACCTTGCGGTATTCACTTTGCTGTTACATCATAAAAATCTGACTTTGTTCATGTTTATGCTGAAATGTAATGAAGATAAAGCGTTCTACATTTAGCCAAAGTATATCAGACTGCTTCACCATCAGAGAAGCTGACTGTAGTATTGGTAACCTAGGAACCAACAGTAAACAAGGCAAGCATAATGGAATCGTGTGGGTGCAATATTGACTACATCGGAATTTGTCTAGCCAATGGACCCTTTTCACAAGACTGTTACAAAGACCATAGAATACACAAGACATGTCACTCATATAGTTTTGAATAAGAAAAGTGTAATGGTCAATATAGCGAATGAAGCCTGCCTACTAGTACAGGACCTAATCATTGATCGCTATAGACTGACGGAGGAGCTCGGACGTTTGTTTTTACGACAGGTTTTGTGGTCAACAAACGCAGTGAAATCTCAGTGAATACTTGCTTCACATACAAAATAAATATATCCAAATAAAGTTTGAAATCTGTACTTTTAAATGAACCAAGTGCATTTGAAAACAAAACATTTTTGGTTTTGTAATCAGTGTGAAATAAACGGGAGGTACAGTCCGACCTGTCAAACGCACATCACATGACAACAACTACTTAAACGCCTCACAAACTTGTAAACAAAGAGTCACTGTCATTTCTGAAGAAAAGATTCGCCATCAAGACCAAGTTGCGAATAACTCCAGAAGACCAGCGTGATCAGACAATCATTATCCAGAGGATGATAATGTGTAGACTGGCCATAAATGAGGTTGTTGTCGTGATCTCGTTCCTTTCAAGTGCGCATTAGCATGGGCAACCAGAAAATATGCAGATTTTGTTTGATTCAGACATTTAGAAACTAAGCTTATGAGACCGTTGTTGTTTAATTTTATTGGTGATTCCAAATATGTAATGTAATTGAAAGCTTGGTAACAGTTTTGGAGAGTTTGATGTTTCCCCATTCAGACAGAATGCCCGAGCATACTGCCCGAGAGGCATTTCAAAGATGGACGTCAAGTGAAATCACTTGCCTTAAAGGGACTTTAACTGTTTGGACGTGTTTAACGGTCATCATAATCTTAAATTCTTGAAAGTTTTTAATATTTAGATTTTTTTAAATGTATGAACATTTATATGCTTTTATGTATGTATTATATCATCTTTGTGTCAAATTACAAAAAACAAATCACCGCTTGTGTGAGGTGTTTCTAATGCAGCATCTATGGGGCTGAGAGTAAATTTGACGTTATTCTCTCCTCTGGCTGCTGTCATTGGTCTCAAACTACTTTTTCCTTTTTTCTGAAAGCGTCGATAACACCATCGTGGCATTTTTCTTTTATTATTTCAACAAATAGGATTGCAAAAAAAATTGTTGTACTCTCCCATTCACTGCGCTAAAAGTTTACTCAAATATGATGACTTCTGCTGCTGAGAAACCCGGAAACGTGAAAAGGGTCTATACATTTCCATCTCCTCTTATTCACAACAACCCTTTTCTGCACAAGCTCAAAACCACCTCAAGCTAACCTAAAAACCTTTTTTTGTGAAATTTTTGTTAAAAATATTGTCATTTCCATTTCTCGTTTCTAATGCAAAACCTTAAAATGAGCATTAACACATGGTGATGGAAACGACACACTTGATGAAATTAGAGCGTTCTTTTTTTTGGTCCATGTCCCTTTAAATACAAATGAGCTGCTGCATTCAAGAAGAGGGCGGAGCCTTTTCGTGCTTTTCTGACAGATAAAGCAAAACAATCTCATGCTGCCAAAATAGCAGGAATAACCATTAAAGCCTTATATGTTCAAACCATATTCAGCCAATCATAAAGAGGAAGAGATTACCATTTATATATGCACAAGGACATTTCTGAATGTTAAGTGAACACATTTACCTAGCTGTTGGAGTAAAGTCGATTCAACTCATTGACTAGCATGTTATTGCTCTGTTCAACTGTGCTGGCTTTTGCAAATAGACATTACAATTCTCTTGTCTTTACAGGAAACACAATAAATCTGTCATATTTATATACAGTATAAATTATGCTATTTTTGGATAAAATAATGCCATAGCTCTAGTCTTTAGCCTTACAGTCAATATCTGGGTTTTATTCGCAGCCTGTTTGCATCACTGCATTTATATTCACTGTAGCTGATATTTTCCAAGAACGCATTGCACATATGCAGTAAGGGTGCGTCTCCACCGAAGCATTTTTCTGTTGTTGTTAATGGAAGAACTACATTTTTAAAATGCCAGCTGTGTAGGCAGATACTGAATATGTATTTTAACATCATCCCCGAGCACTCTACATTTTTTGAAACACTTTGACAGTTGTAGAAGTGCTCACAGTGGAGTGTTTTTTCAGAACAGTGCTCTCGTTTCTGCAGCAGGAAAAAAAAAACAATACAATGGACACGCACCCTACACTAAAATGAGCTGAAACAACACAATTCTTAGGGTTTTTTTTTTTTTTGGACAACTTATTTGTTGTGTTTAAATCAACATAAAATTGTAAAAACTATTAAGTCAATCTAATGAAGGGATTGTGTGGAACCCAGCATTTTTTACAGTGTAATATATAAACTGCATACAAAATTGTTAAGTATACTGTTTAATAATATTGTGAAAACAACATGTACAGTAAGACTGTACATAGCTTATACAGCAAGAAACTGTTTAGAAAAACAGTGTTATACTGTGAAAACAACATTTTACAGCATGTTTTTGCTCACACTTAAAAGGTGCAAAACTGACAAGCTTTAATAAATGGTCTGTGGAGTACTTTAAGCTGAAATTCACAGACATATTCTGAGAAGCCCAGAGATTTATTTTACATTTAACAAAAAAAAAAAGTGACATAATATGTCTCTTTTAAGGGTGAACTAATCTTGTCAAAGACTCCACTTTAGCTGTTAGCCAAATGATGACATTAGGGCCGCATCTGTGCCCCTGGCACACGCCACCTGTTATCACAAGAGCAAAAAAAATCACCGCCAATCTAAACTAGTGCTGGAGAGCGAACCCTCTAACTGAGCAGCTGTGCAAATTAACCTGCGCTCGAGCACAGCACAACAGGCCAACAATCCAACAATCCAGACGCATTGAGTCCCGTTCCAGCCCCGACACTGCCTTTCCATTCAGATCCGTTTCATTCCATTCCATTTATTCCATCTGATTATATTCCACTCAATTGCATTCCATTTCATTAGCCTTGGCAACACCAAATGCAGTTGAGGCCAGGAGAGGTTTGGCAGCTCTATTATGTTAGATCACCCTGCCATTCTTGCAGTGCTTATATATACACCAGTCATTCTCAATCTCGATAAATACAAAGCATATGGGTGCTAATGAAGCGGTTTGCTCAGGCATGTAAGGTATTGCTCGATAAGTGTGGCACTACTCTTTCGGTTTGTTACAGAATGACTTGGATACACGCTTAATGTGCTGGCGTCATCTACAGGATCCTGATCTACAAGTTTCCTGTTACATGCTATTTATTTTATGTTTTATTGAGCAATATTGGGGAAAGGTATATTAATCATTATTTATTGTTTATCATATTAGGTTAAGTATGTTTTATTTCAATCAGTATAACATTTCGGGGTTGCTACTGATCTGTTCCACAAAGTTTATACATATAAAAAGGAAACATGCTAAATGCAGAGATAAAACAAAAATGATAATCGATGCAAATAGATTTTTTTAAAAGGGCACCAATGATGAAAATCAACCTTTTAAAGCTCTTTGGGCAGAACAGTGTGTTCACTGTCATGTTGGAGTGATATAAACCCAACAAGTCAATTTCTTTTTAAATTTCCTTTTTTTTTTTTAAATAGGACACAAATCTCAGTGATTTTGATGCTCAGTGCAACTTGACATAGGAGTGCGGTTTTCCACCCCCACTAAATTGATTGACAGGCCCCATGTTTGATAACATGTATACACATGTCCACAAAACATTTTTTGCAAATAAACTGTAAAGCTCATTTGCATTTAAAGCCACAGGCTACAAAAACAGCTACACTATACCCAGACACCAAAATGGACATATTCTGAAGGCTACATAAATAATCTGATGGGTATTTTGAGCTGAAACTTTACAGACACAATCTGGAGACAACAAAGGCTTATCTGACTTCTTGTAAAAGAGGTAAAACATGTGCCCTTTAAATAAAGGAACTTCTAATACAAGTAATATAATTAAAACCAAGCAAATAAATAAATAATAATAATAATTCAAAACACAAACAAACAAAATGAAAATGAAATTTAAGTTATATTTTAAAATGGTTTAAAAGTTAAACCAACAAAATAATCCACAAGTTTGAAAGTAAAAACACTAAAATAAATAAATAAATAAATAAATAAATAAATAAATAAATAAATAAATAAATAAATAAATAAATAAATAAATAAATAAATAAATAAATAAATAAATAAAATCAAAACTAATATTCTGCAAAAAACAAAGGAATTATATTTAAAAGTGAAAATTAAACTAAATAAAAAGGGAACAATAAAGGGACTAAGCTAAAAAGAAAATGAAAGGATAAAAAAGAGACAATTAGAAAAAAATAAAAGTAAATGCATACAACTAAATAAATGAAATTGAATCTATTAAATGTACAAGTTAATATATTAAAATAAAATCTATATGAAAAATAAATTAGTATTAAAATCATTATTTGTTAAAATTAATATTATTTATTAAAATGAAAAATAAATACATACATACGACTGAAAGAACTATATTAAATTTGACAATTTAATACAAACAAAAATTAAACAAATAAAAAACTAAATAATACAATAAAAAGATTTAGAATTTATATAAATAATAAAATTAAAACTGATAAAATATAAATAAAGTATAAATACATAAATTAACAATAGGATCATAAGCATAACTAAACTGTAAATACATAAAATATCAAGTTAGTTAAAAAATTTAGATTTCACAAAATGTTTAGTGATTCTTCTTGATACAAAGGGGTTTATTTTCCATGTGAGAGGCCTCAGACAGTTTGAAGAGCCAGATTGGAGTTGATAATCTCTTGAATCAGCATGGGCTGAAGTATGTTTCCTCTCGCTCAACTCTCCAACACGCTAATCTCTGGGATAAAATAGCTACGGCTAATCGTATTAGCTTAATCACACTGACCACTTGAGGTTGCACAGCTTTGAGTGGATTTCTGAAACAGCCACTACAGAATGCCACATTACACCATATAATCTTCTACTGCAGGCCAGAGTGACATAAAACACACACGCAAACACTGTTACATGTGTACAAACATAAATGAGCTCCAATTGGCGGTTGGATGTAGACCAGTCCGATTCTAATCCAGACAATGCTTGTTATTTACTGTGCTAAGGCACAGAATTGCATGTCATCTAATCATTAATACTATATCTAAAGCAGGAGTGCCCAAACTTTTTCATATGATGGGCCAAAAAAGAAATATCCTTGAGAGCCATGGGCCGAAGATAAACATACCAAACTATTCTACATTAAAGTTGCCATGGGTCATTTCCTAATTCATATTATTTTTTCAGAATATTACAAAATAAATAGAAAACATTACTTTGAACCATATTAACTAATGTAATATAACTATTTAATCATGTTATAACACAGTGGAGTTCAATGCTGAATACACTAGTCGAGCAAAATTTGCCTTTGCCTTGATTCACTTACCAAAGCCTCTGAAATGTCCACTATAAACTATGCAGAGCTGCAGCCCACTAGGAATGGAGTTTGAGACCATTGGTCTAAACCAGGGGTGGGCAAACTCGGTCCTGGAGGGCCAGTCTCCTGCACAGTTTAGCTCCAACTCTGATCAAACACACCTGCTTATAGATAATTAGTGATCTTGGAGACACTGATTAGCATGTTCAGGTGTGTTTGATTAGAGTTGAAGCTAAACTATGCAGGACACCGGCCCTCCAGGACTGAGTTTGCCCACCCCTGGTCTAAACCATTCTCAGATGGGATGGCTGGCCAAATCAAAGGTTACCATAGGAAAAAGTTGGCCGGCTAGCCGTAGTTTGGGCATCTCTGTTGTAAAGGTTTATTCATTCATTTTCTTGAATAAGATATTCAAAGAAACAAAGCAAAAATTTATTCTGTACATCGAGTTCTTCTTTATGCAGGGTAGGATTTAACCAATAAGCAAGGTAAGCAGCCACTTAGGGCCCCAGGAAATTTAGGGGTCCTCAATAAATAGATAAGAATGAATTATATATATTTAACATTGATTTTTAGCATTTCGTATAGTGAGGGTCTGACAAATAAAAATGTATTGCAATTATTATATACATGCAAATGTGTCCACCACCTCCAATTATTGAGCAGTCCAGCAGTCAAATCAGATTTTGATTTAAATATAAAACAATTTATATATTATTATTGTTTTTTATTTTAAGAAAAAAAGTATTCAATGGAACATTGTGTGATATAAGAAATATACAGCTAAATAACTAAATAAATAAAATAAAAAGGGTGCATATTAGCGCTTTAGGGCCCCATGGTTGAAATTGCTTAGGGCCCAATTGTTTAATTCCACCCTTGTTTCTATATAGGTAAACACTGCTGAACTCTGTCAAACGGCTCATTCATAGTCATGAGTTTTCTTTAACACGTACATCACAATATTCCAATTAGGTTTCTTCCACTGAGATGAGACCTGGTTGAGTTGTGTTAGTAGTGTATTGTCACTATGTCCAAAATATGATTTCTTTAAATGTATTGTTTTGATCACATTTTAAACTTTTCCTAACCTCTACAAACCCCACAGTCTTACTTCTCTTCAGCTAATTAGCTCTTCATTGCTGACTCATTAGCATTTTAAAGTTAATGTAGAACAATGAATGACAAAGCTATTTTTTCTCTGATTCTTTCATAAGACTGAGCAAAACACCGCCCACTTCTAATTAAAACTCTGCACACCCTTAATCCATCTAATGAAAAATGATCTGCACAGATAAGCAACAATATGAAAAACAAGATTAGCCAAGCAGCTGCTATAAGCGAAGACATTGCACAAACAAAACACTTTCCACAGTCAAAAGACTACAACATTATTAGATTATATTTTCATCACCTCACAATGAAGATTACCATGAATAATGGACAAAACATGAAATATTTTGCACATTGTACAAATAAACAAACAAAAATAACAATAGAAATAACAGACTAAAATAAATATTATAACTAAAGGAATTATATTTCAATTTAAAACTATGAATAAAAATGTAATTAAATAATTAAACATTTAGGATAGCAAATTGAATGAATGAATGAATGAATGAATGAATGAATATTGTAACATTAAACAGTAAAAATTGAAATTCTTGTAATTACAGCTCTGAACAACTTTAAAAAATTAAATGATTTTCAGTCAAAAGACTAAGATGTGGGCGACACGGTGGCACAGTAGGTAGCACTGTCACTTCACAGCAAGATGGTCGCTAGTTCGAGCCCCAGCTGGGCCAGTTGGAATTTGAGTGGAGTTTGCATGTTCTCCTCGTGTTGGCGTGGGTTTCCTTCCCCCACAGTCCAAAGACATGCACTATTGGTGAATTGAATAAGCTAAATTGGCCGTAGTGTATGTGTGTGAATACAAGAGTGTATGGGTGTTTCCCAGGGCTGGGTTGCGGCTGGAAGGGCATCCCCTACGTAATAACATATGCTGGATAAGTTGGCAGTTCATTTCGCTGTAGCGACCCCTGATTAATAAAGGAACTAAGCCGAAAAGAAAATGAATGAACGAATGAAGACTAAGATGTTACTTAATTATATTTTCATCACCTCAAATGAAGATCATATTGAATAATGCATAAAGTAGCTTCACATAAAACATTTTGTGTCTATGGCTAGAAAAGGTGTTATTCAATTATATTTTTTTTACCTCACAGTGAGGATTACATTGAACAATGACAGTGTGAAAACAGCTTTTGCGTAAGACATTCTGCATACTGTAGCCATTTGCGAGCAGACACTATGAGCTCAACTGGAGATTTGGAGCTCTCATTAGTTTGGCTTCGGCTCGAGTTGTAAATATTTAAATGTGTTGTTCTGCTCGTGTTTGAGGATTTCAGAACTGGTGACTGCAACACTCGGAAAAGTGTGATTGTGTTTGAGTGCCGAGGAAACACTTCATTTCCTCGAAGTGAAGAGGAGCTCTGTAATGACAGGATGGATGGCGAGCCGGCAGGGAGGCTTCAGGAACAGGCTGTACACGCTCACGTCTCATTCAGCACACGCACACATACACACACACAGCAAAGCAAACACTCTTTACCACAAGTCCTACAGCAGACAGGCAGTAAATTTATGATTTAAAAAATGTTAACTCATTTTAGTTGAAAAATTTTACATTTTAGTTTTGAAACATGATTTATGCAAACTGGAAAATGCAAAAAAAATCAAATAAAATAAAATAAAAAAAGGCTAAAAATGCTAAAGCTGCAGCTTTTAAGCATTTTTTTTAGAATTCATTCATTCATTCATTCATTTTCGTTCGGCTTAGTCCCTGATTTGTCAGGGGTCGCCACAGCGGATTGAACTAAAAAAGTTCCAAAAAACTAAATCCAGCAAGGCTAATTTGTCAATTTTCATCTAAAACTTGGTTTAAATAAGTGGTATTTTAAATTAAATTTGGAACAAACAACCAGATGATCAGTTTAGCTCTTGATACCTTTAGTTTTATACTGTAAATGCGGTTGCCACTAACAACAACAACAACAACTACTACTACAACAACTACTGCAACTATTGCCATAACTACTACATCTACTACAACAACTATTACTACAACAACAACAACAATTCAAGAATAAATTCATTTGTCACTCCAACAAATTATTGAATTGTTTGTGTACAAAACAGTAGTGAGCCCAGTACTGGGAAACATCCATACCCCCCCTCGCATTCATACACGCACTCACACACTACGACCAATTTTGTTTACACAATTCACTTAAAATGCATGTCTTTGTACTGTGGGGGAAACCGGAGTACCTGGAGGAACCCTACGCCAACACAGGGAGATCAATCAAACTCCACACAGAAATGTCACTTGGTCCAGCCGGGACTGGAACCAGTGGCTTTCTTGCTGTGAGAGGACAGCGCTAACCACTGAGCCACCATGCCAGCCTTTTTTAGAAATCATGTTTTACATTGAAGAGTTCAATTGCAAAGAAAATCTAAAAGTGGTGCTTATCTGTTTTTGCGAATGAACTCCATATAAATTTTATATTACATTATATTTCCATTTCAGAGCTGTTACTGCTTCTTATTGTACACAGTCAAATAGTAAAATCTAAAAGCTTACATTTTAAGAATGTTTGTATTTTGTTACTGTAGCTAAGCTTTTGTAATTTAAAAATGATCTACACAATTTTCGTTTATATTTTTGATTAGTTTTGGTTTCAAATTCAAGTAAATGTATGTGAGAGATAGATATATAGGTAGGTAGGTTATAGGTAGGTAGGTAACAGGTAGGTAGGTAAAAGGTAGGTAGCTAGGTAGGTAAGTAGATATTAGCAGGGTGCGAATTATACATTGACGATCTGGGGGTCAAGTTGTTTGGTTATGTTTGGTAATATTGAACCAAATTTATATATTTAATTCAATTACATTTAATTTATTTGAGGGACACTGAGTGGTTCTCAATGACATTTGTGATATTAAATAAATGGTTTATTTAAGGTTTACTTTCCTGCACCTATTAATGGATGACCATGAAAGACATACCTTTTTTAATTTTACTGTTTAACTTCCATGTGCGAGCCAGTGTATAATAAAATACAAACTATGCATCTAGTTTTACAGACATCTGTAAACGCCTTTTTTAAAGAAACAGGTTTTGTGAACACACACTGTCTGCTGGTGCTCTAGATTTGCTGCTTTCAAACATGCATTCTCAAAGGTATGAACCATTATAGAGTGGTCAAATGTATATAGAAGTTATCTATTATTTTAATTATTAATATTATTTAAAATAGAGATCAGAGCAACCCCCCCCCCCTATACATCTTGTTTTGATGTCTTTCAGGGGGATCAAGCATCAATCACTAAAGGTTTCTTTCTCATTGTGTAGTTAATAACAAAAGATATACTACGAATCTGCTTGCTGGCAGCTAGCTCTCTGCAACTCTCAGATGATCGCCCACTGAAGCTAAGCAGAGCTGTGCCTGGTCAGTACCTGGATGGGAGACCACATAGGAAAGCTAGGTTGCTGCCGGAAGTGGTGTTAGTGAGACCAGCAGGGGGCGCTCATCCTGCGGTCTGTGTGTGTCCTAACTCCCCAGTATAGTAAATGGGACTCTATACTGCTCAGTGGATGCCGTCTTTCGGTTGAGACGTTAAACCTGACTCTCTGTGGTCATTAAAAATCCAGGATGTCCTTCGAATAAGAGTAGGGGTTTAACCCTGGCCAAATTTGCACACTGGCCTCTGTCCATCACAGCCTCCTAACTATCCGCATATCATAACTGGCCTCATCATTCTGTCTCCTCTCCATCAATCAGCTGGTGTGTGGTGTGCGGTCTGGCGCAATATGGCTGCCGTTGTGTCATCCAGGTGGATGCTGCACACTGGTGATGGATGAGGAAATTCCCCCAATGTGTAAAGTGCTTTGAGTGCCCAGAAAAGCGCTATATAAATGTAAGGAATTATTATTATTGTTATTATTACATGACCTTGCCTTGTTTCCATGTCACTTCTCGCATGTGTTTGGTTGTGAGATGTAGTTTGCAAGCTGAGACAAAGTTGTCAGCAATTCTTCCTATTGTAAAGTCATGCAGTCTAAAACCCCCTGTCGCCGATACACCCTGCAGTGTAAACACAGCACTGACAGAATGCTGCCCCAGATAGTCATGCAGTGTGAAAACATCTCTGACGCGACTACTTTGAAAATCATGCAGTCTGAACTCGACATGAGGTAACTTAATTGATTTGTGTTGGGACAACATGAAAGAATTGTGTGGAACCCAGCATTATTTACACTGTAGGCAGGTAAAATGTAGGTAGGTGAATATTTGTAAAAATCTGTAACTATTTACACTTATTTATCAACCAGATGTTTATTGACCTTATAACATAACACAATAAAACACTGTTGGTTTGTAGCTGTAATTGTGTAATTACGGTTTTGAGAACGCAGGCCACAATAAATAAACTGAAACAGACGCAGGATCTTCTCTCAAAACATTATTCAAAAGATCCAGCCTTCCAGCGACCGTCTGACTAAATTCAATTACCTGAGCGGAGAAACAGGCATGTTTAGATGAGGCTAATCAAATCCCGAGCATGTCTGATTTCCACAAGTGTGTGCAATGAGGATCATAAATGAAGCGTCATGCTGACTGCATGAATGAGAAACTGCAGGAGCTTCATAATCATCTGCAGAATTCTCATGATTGCATTCTACTTAAATACATTTCGCTTACACATTAGACTATTTTGCCACAGTTAAAAGATAAATAGTATTTTTCAGGGTTTTTTCGCATACTTTTATGTAATTAATCTTTTCATGGCGTACATTTCTGTGAGCTACATAAAAACTGCATCACATAAATAAAAGATCGACTTGCAGCTAATGAGAGTTTGATTTCTTTATGTTTGTATATAGCGCTGGCTGTAGTGTAAGGCTTTTTATTCAGATGGATGAGTGTGTTGCTGGGGAAGATCCATCATCTGACTGACAACACTGCTGTTGCTTATTTAGATGGTGAAAGAGAATAAAGTGCCTTTCCTGCAAGCGCATCTGACGTGAGATGGTTGTGGATCATGGAGCCCAAAGCTGTCAGGCTTCAGCGATGCCAATTTGCACATAATTAAAAAAACATGGAAAGAATCTGAAGGCCTAAATGAATTAGACAAGTGTAAAAATAAGGATAACTGCATTATTTTCTGTGAAAGG
>NC_079444.1:27773247-27803247 GCF_903798145.1 Danio aesculapii
GAAATGGAGAGTTGTGGGACCTTGATGGGTAAGTCCAGACACTAAGAACACATGTGTTTCGTATTTGCCGGTTTTATAGATCTTTTTCTTGGAATGCAAAATTACCCATTATGCTTTTCGTATATGCGCAAGGAGAATGCTAAGAATTTCCGGTTGGCAGCTGATGCGTGTAAGCGGTCACATTTGGACAGCTTTGAAACGATAGTTAATCTATTTTACCTGCTATTATCTTCTTTAAACTGATACTGTTGTTGATCAGCACCACCTCCTAGACTGATCATTTAAAAAATGTGATCTAATAGGATGGAAAACAACTGCTGTGAGGCATTTTCCCCTCGTTGTCAGACGGCATCTTCTTTAGTTTAAATGAAGCCTCGTCATCGCTAAAGTCACCTGTACTGTCCCATTAGCACACTGATTTAAAAACTGTGTCAAAGTGAAAATAAAATGACATTTTGAAATGACAGAAAAACACAAACCATGGTAAATACTACACAAAAATTGAATGAACATGCAAATCAGCCAGCAGAGTTTCAGTAACGGGCTTTTATTGGTCATTTTTGTAAATTGCATGACTTACATACCTGTTAAGTTTCATGCCAGTAATCTGGTTTGCTCTATAATGCAGTGAAGTATTGCGTGTGGCGTGTCTGTGTATTGAAGAGCCACTGAGCTAACAGCTGACAGGCCAGGGAAACACACAAACACACTGTATTTCTGACGGCAGATACGTAAACTAGGAGAACATTTTTCTCGCGCACTTGAACCACATCTGACAAATTATAATGGTTTAATACACACCTTTCAAAGTTGTGTGTTACAAAAACACTCCGTAATCCACTCAAAACGCTATTGAAACCCATTTTCGGAGTGCAAACTACCGGTTGTAAATGCTGTACCTTTTTGCAAAAAGTGGACCTTTTTGCAGTTATTGGCCTAATTTCTATTTAAGTTTGAGGCTTAAATACTGGATTTAGTCACATTTTGAGCTTCATGATTTTTCCAGCCTTTCTTGTAAAAAAAAGTACATATGATAGAAGATTCATGGATCACAACAATAGCCAAATTAGTATTCAAATAAATAATATGGGCCTCTTTTGGTGCTTCACAACTTTTTATTGGTCATTTTTTGTTTCAAGAATGAGATCCAAGATTCAGAATAAAAGTCACTTGTAAATGTTTTCTCTATTTAACAACAATACAATAGTGAAAGATGACTTCACTTACATGCAATAGTATGTTCTCTTGCACAGCTGGATGTTGGACTCATGAAAATAATAATTTGCATACTGATTAGCTGAAGTCACACTGATGTGACGGTCAACAGATGATTCGGCTTGCTCTTAAAGCATTTTTCAATGGGTTATTTTCACAATTTATGATGGTGTAGTAGTCAAAATAGGACAAATGAGCTAATGTATAGGACAAATTCTGGACCATTTTTATTGAGGGGCGGGTCTTTCAAACCACCTGAATTCCCCACCCCCACCACTCTGGCTATGGGGTTGAAATATGGAAAAAAAGCATGAGAATATTATGGTCATGTTTCCTGAAGATTATTTACAGACTTGCTACTGTAAATTTATAAAAACTCAGTGTTTTATATTCATAATCTGCATTGCTAAGGACTTAATTTGACAATTTAAAAGGTGAATTTGTCAATGTTTGGATTTTTTTATGAACTAATGACAATAAAAAATCTTGACTTAGATTAAGAGTTTATTGTTCGTTGTGTTTTAATCCACATTAGGAGGCAAAGGAGAGAAGCGGAAAGCGGATGATGCTTTTCAGAGTGTTTCTGACAGAGGCAAACCATCTGCCCAGCGGAAACGCATTAAAGTTGCAGAGCTGGAGAACACAAGAGACACAGAGATGACCAGCTATCAAGACAAAACCAGCTCAGGTGTGTCTCCATAAACACTTCTACAGCTTCATCACCATACATTTATTACCACTTAAAATTCTGAAACATGAAGCAGGGTGCAAAGTGTTTTACTCTTGTTAGCTGGTAAATCCAGTGAGCATGGGGATATTTTGGCCAATAGGCAAAAATACATTGTATGGATCAAAATGATTGATTTATCTCTTATGCCCAAAATCAATACAATATTAAATTATGATCATGTACCATGAAGTTAAACATTTTTACTGTAAACATGTCAAAACTCAATTGTTGATTTGAACCTAATTTGTCAACTTTAAAGGTGATTTTATTAATCTTTACATTTTTTGAGATTGCAACAGAAATCTGGAATGAATTAATAACAACTAAACAAACATGATTGATTAATTTAAGAGTTTATTGTTCTTTGTGGTGTCATCCACATTAGGAGGAAGAGGAGGGAAGCGGAAAGCGGATGATGCTTTTCAGAGTGGTTCTGGTGGAGGAAAACCATCTGCCCACCGGAAACGCATCAAAGTTTCAGAGCTGGAGAACACAAGTGTAAACGCCGACACAGAGATGTCCAGCTCAGGTCAGTCCACTCTTTATCACTGGAAAAATACTGCAAAACTATTAGCACTGCTGCCATTTGGTAAATCCCAGAGTAAAATAAATGACAATTTTTAAATAACCATTTCTTAATAATTAATTATTTAATGTAATCCACATTAGGAGGCAGAGGAGTGAAGCGGAAAGCAGATGATGATTTTCAGAGTGTTTCTGGTGGAGTCAAACCATATGCTCTGCGGAAATGCATCAAAGTTGCAGAGACATCCAGTGATGAGAACAGCAGCTCAGGTCAGTTTCCCGTCACACTTTTCTATAGTTTTATGACCATAATTTTGGCATCTTAAAGGCACAGTGCACAACGACACAAAGTAGCAGAGCTTTTATTATGCCACATTCCCCCACAGCTGGTTCTTCAGCTCGTGATCATGTGTGCTGTTTTATCAGACTAAATACATTTTGGGCTTCTGTTATAACAGAAGCCCAAAATGAACAAAATGATGGAAAATCCATAAGGAAAATCTGTAATGAAGTAGTGACAATAAAAAACATGATGTTGTTCATTGAAGAGTTTATTGTTCATTGTGTTGTCATCCACATTAGGAGGAAGAGGAGGGAAGCGGAAAGCGGATGATGCTTTTCAGAGTGTTTCTGATGGAGTCAAACCATATGCTCTGCGGAAACGCATCAAAGCTGCAGAGCTGGAGAACACAAGTGTAGGCACCGACACAGAGACGTCCAGCTCAGGTCAGTCCACTCTTTATCACTGGAAAAATACTGGAAAACTGGAGCACTGCTGCCATTTGTTAAACCTCAGAGTAAAATGAATGACAATTAATGAAATAACTGTTCATTAATAATGCATTATTGACTGTTATCCACAAAAGCTCCAAGAGGACAGAAGAGAAAGGCTGGACGTCTAGATCAGGACAGCAGAAATCAGGACACAGTTGCTGCACAAAGCATGAAAACAGCACAGATCCAACATGGCGGCAGCAGCGGTAGGAAAACTGCAGCTGAAAACAGCTCAGTTAAAGACAGCAGCTTAGCTAAAAACAGCAGCTCAGGTTTATCTTCTGTCATAATGTTTTCTGTCTAACCTGCAGTAGTTTTAGATTAGATTAGAGCAGAACAGTCACAGGAATGAGCAATGTCATAAATGTGATTTATTTTTCTCCAGGATCTTTACTTGACAAATATGTGCTCGGAAAGAAGCTGGGACAGGGATACCATGGCATTGTCTATTTGGCTACACGGAAATCTGACGGCCAGAAGGTAAAGTTCACTTTTCCTCTGCAATGGTCTGTGTGTGCGTGTGTGTGATCAGACATCTCTCTGGCTTAAATACATTTTGACTTTATGCTTTCTTTGCAGGTTGCCATAAAAGTTGTGAATAAAGAATATTATGGAGAGTTGTACAACATGGTAAGTATGCATACTCTACTGAAAATATATAAAGAGAACAGATGAACTCTATGGTTAATCTTGTTTTTATGTTGTGCATTGAAGTGTACAAATGTAAACAACATGCTTTATGGAAATGACTGAAACTGGACGTGTTCAGTAATTTCCAGAAATCATGTTTTTACTGAGAATATTAAAGAGTTTCTAAACATTTCTAATAATGGGGGTTATCAGCTTTTGCAGATGAACTGCGGAGCACAAACCAGTATTAGGGCTATTTTAACAATCTAGGCACAAAATCTGAAGCACATAGTGCAAAAGCATTAAGAATTAACAGTTCTAATTTCCAGAGGTGGGTAGAGTATTCAAAATCTATACTTAAGTAAAAGTACAAGTACTTGCGGAAATTTTTACTCAAGTAAAAGTAGCAATCTTCAAAGTTACACAAGTAATAGAAAAAAGTATTTGATGAAAAAATTACTCAAGTAAATAGTTACTTTTCATTATATAAATACACAGCTGAAGTCAAAACAATTTGCCCTCCTGTGAATTTTTTTCTTTTTTAAATATTTCCCAAATTATGTTTACCAGAGCAAGACATTTTTCACAGTATTTACTATAATATCTTTTCTTCTAGTGAAAGTCTAACTTTTTTATATAGACTTAAATAAAAGCAGTTTTAAATGTTTTTAAAACCCATTTTAAGGTGCCTAATTACCCTAACTTACCAAATAAACGTAGTTAATGTCACTTTAAGCTGCATACTAGTATCTTGAAAAATATCTAGTCAAATATTTTGTGCTGTCATCATGGCAAAGATAAAAGAAATCAGTTATTATTATTAGTTATTAAAACCAAAATGTATATATGTATATGTATATATATGTATGTACAGTATATATACTGCTTTTCAGCCCTGGAGTTTCAAGTCTTAGACCGGCCCACCTCAGTTCATGAATGACTATATTAAAATAACGTCCTTTCCTATTCAGTTTTTAATCACACTATCACATCTTTTTCAAGGAAACAGCTGCTTTAGAACTTCAAATGTTTTTCATAAATATGAGAACATTAAAGAGTAGCTAAATCTCCAACACTATTCTTTAAAACATCACAATGGCATTTCCTGCAATATCTGAATATATATTCTGTGCAAAATTCTTTACAGATATTCAGTTCTTTGTAACCGCAGTCACACAAAAAAATACAAAACAAATATGTACACCTACATAAGCAACCTGAACAGTATTATATGTCTTAACAAAAAATACTGCTCAGGTGAGGTTCGAACTCGGGTTGACAGCACCGCAACACAACGTGCCGACCACTGGACTACAATGGCACTGTTATGTTGGTGTGTCTGGAACAACAAATAAGTATTGCATCATCTGCAAGACTTTTTTTAACCACAGTTTTACTTTCTATTGATGGCTTAATCTTTTTGTCCCCTTTTTAGATTTCTGATCAAGTTATGTCAGATTTATTAATGTAGTGAATCATCTGATTTTCATTGAGCAGGTGTAATATTCATTAATTTTAATTATTCGAATTCTTATTTTCACTAAGGCTGCATTTTGCTCATGAGGCTGCGAGAAAATAAATAAAAAGAGCGGAGCTGCAGCAAAATAATGAATAAAAAAAGTGAGGTTATGGTCAAATAAATAAATGAAAAAAGTGCGACTGCTGAGAGTGCAAGCAGCTAGGGAAACCGGCCCTCACGGCCAAAAAACGGACCGGCCCACCAGGAATTCTCCCGGTCCTCCCGATTAGCCATTCCAGGCCTGTGTATATATATATATATATATATATATATATATATATATATATATATATATATATATATATATATATATATATATATATATATATAAACAACGTGGCGCAAAAATTAGGCTTGCGCTGGTCTGAAAATAACAACAAATTGAGCCAAACACGTTTTATTGCACCGGGTGTATGATGGGGCCCTTTATGTTTGGAAACCGAGATTTGTGTATCATTTGAAAGAAGAACAAAGAAGCTTTTCAATAATGTTTGGTTAAACTAAGTCCCGCACATTTCCATGTAAACCACATTGATAGGAAATGCACAAAATATATATTGACACTAAATCTTTAATTAAAGTCAGATTTTTGGGTTTTCCTAAAAATATACCTACATGACAAAAGACTGGTTTAGTGGTCCAGGGTCACATGTAGTGTTGAATTTGAGTTAATATGTGAACATAGCTCTGTTTCCATCCACCTGTTTCATGTGCATTTAGAATTATCACATAAACAATGCTTGATAAAAATGCCAAGATGCACATACATGTTCTCAAGCACATAACTTACTAGGATAAACTTTATTCCAGAAGAAAAATGTGCATAAACTACATTAAAAGCATTTTTACCTAACTCCAGCATGCACATTAAAAAAGTCATGTTATTGTGTCAGAAGAGGTCATATGATGATATAAATGTGTGTTCAGGGTCTTTGCGTCATTAATGTTGGTTTGCAGCTTTCCATTGTTCCAAGGCATCAGCCCTCCGTCAGTCCATCATCACAGTGCTTTAGTATTATTCTTTTTCTATTATTATTTCCTCCAGAACTGTCTTGAGCATCTGTCTGTGCTCACGCCTCTAAAGGATACCGCATTCACCACGTTCATTGTGTTTGGTCTTGGTCTTCTGAGGCGAAACTAATTTTTCTGACTGATATTTGCCGCTAGTTTATAAAGCAGTGATGATTTAGTTCTCTTTGACTCATTGATGGAAATGCTGCTTTATACTTTTATATAATATTCCAGTTTTGCGCATAAATTTAATTAGCATCTTTGGATGGAAACACAGCTAGTGACACATTACAATGTCATTTATATAAGAAACACTCACATCTAACCTTTTATTTTTCTCCAGTGGGGATTTGATACACATGTGATCCCGGAAGCACATAGTTTGATGATCCTGAAGAGACCTCCGCTCTGCCCGCACATCATAGAGCTCTACGAGTACGCCATGGAGGGAAGGAATAACTACCTGGTCATGGAGTACGCGCTCTCGTACACAACCTTGGGGAAATTCATCAGGAAAAACAATGGCCGCTTGAGTGAGAGTGTTGCGCGGCCGCTGATCATGCAGCTCATTATTGCAGCACAGCGCTGCATTGAGCATGGCATATACCATGAGTCCATGCATCTAGAAAACATCCTGGTCAATCCAAAGACCCTGCAGCTCAAGCTGATTGATTTTGGCCACAGTTCTTATGTTTCAAGAGGCCACTGGAGATGCCCCACTCTGGGTGAGTAGCCTTTTTAGTGCTGCTTAGTAAAGGGATAGTTCACACAAAAATGAATATAATTTTAGTAATGAATAACTCTCATGTCGTCCCGAACCCCTGAACACAAATGAAGATATTTTAGATGAAGTCTGAGAGCTCTTTGATCCTTCATAGACGGCAAGGGTCTATAAAAGGACCCAAAACATCCTCAAAACAGACCATGTCTTCAGTGGATCAATCAGAGCATCCTCTCATCCTCAGTGTCAGTATATTGTGCATGTTCAGGAGAGCTCTGAGGCCTTCACGCATGTTGCTCTCATTTGCACTGCTGATGTATCATCTCGGATGCACCTGTTCTTTCTTCCAATCAGTGTAAGACACATGTGGTGTATGCCACTGCACAGAGCTCTTCTGAGTGTGCGCAATATACTGGCACTGAGGACAAGAATCTAAAATAAAGTTATGATTGTCAGTTGAACCACTGCAGGCATATATGGTCAGAGGTCAGAGAGCTCTCGTATTTCTTCTAAAACATCTTCATTTGTGTTCAGAAGCTGAATGAAGGTCTCCGGTTTAGGACGACATGAGGCTGAGTAATTAATAACAAAATTACATTTTTGGGTGAACTGACCCTTCATCTTTAACCTCCTGTGTATGTATGGTGATGTCAGCAGGGCAAAGATATTGTGACTTACTGACATGAAAATCTCTCACTTGCAGGAGTAACGAGATACCGTAAAAAGAGGAAGGAACCCTACAGATTAATTCTTCATGCTGTTAGTGAGCATGTCTGTGCTGTTGGACGAGTGCTGTCATATATGGTCAATGGACATCGCTGTTTCTCCAGTTATAGACGTCCACTATTTCACCCCAGTTTGTCAGCAGGTGAAAAAACAACACTACACATAGTGCAGCTCATGGGTGTCACTAAGCCACTTATTTTCACTCAGCCCCCCCATAGCTCATGAATGGTCCACTACTGTATTATCACCTCAGTCTCCTTTAAATTTTATATGAAAAATGGCGGCAGACTTCGGCTCCTCTGTTTTCAACTAATTTGTTATTTAATCAGTAAAGCACAGCCATGTGGAGTGAGAGCAGAAGCTGTGTTTATCGATAGATTGGTATAATATCTGCATATTTGCAGTTCTTTGCTGTAGAAACACTTGTATCACTTGTACCCCAATGTCATGGACAGGGGCGTTGCTAGACATAAAGCTCTACTGGGGCACGTCCCCTCTCAAAAAAAAAAAAAAAAAAAAAATTATAGATAGATAGATAGATAGATAGATAGATAGATAGATAGATAGATAGATAGATAGATAGATAGATAGATAGATAGATAGATAGATGGATAGATGGATAGATAGATAGATGGATGGATAGATGGATGGATAGATGGATGGATAGACGGATGGATATACGGATGGATGGATGGATGGATGGATAGATATGTATGTATATGTGCACCAAAAACCTTTATTATAAATAAATAAAAGTTTTATTGTTATTATACAATTATTATTCTAAATAATTAATCCTAAATGTAACTGGAAAATAATCATTTAAAAAATCTTTTGCATGAATATTAATTTAATTTGGAAGAAATTATATAGACAATTCTATTAAATCCAAAAAAAGATGATTTATATAATGATCTGTTGTTTTAGACTTGACACGTGGCAGAGAATTAGGTTTATTAAGTTTTACCTCCCTAACTCGTCACTTGTTTCATACAAAAAAATCTATGAAAAAGCATGCATAGTAAAGATGACCATCATTTTATTTAAACTTTAGTTTTGTCGACTGCGTGCTGACACCTCCGCATAAAAGACTGTTAATGCCGGTTTTGCAACGCATGAGCAGCGCGTGAGCAGCGGGTGTTTTTTCGGCATGCGTGTTAACAACCGGGACTCGCACCGGGAGAAGAGCAGCGCGTCTAGCAGGAGGGGTGTGTGAGGCGCGCGGGTTTGGTTTTTTTCTGCGCACATGCAGAGATGCGTCAGTTTGCTTTTTGATTAAACTACATTACTTTCACCAGCGTTGATTCAGTTGAATATAAAGAGTAACTTCTTTATTTCGGAATTACCACTCTTAATAAATACACTTGCATATGAAGTAATTGATATCTCAAAGCACTTACTGGGGCACTGGCGATGTTTACTGGGCCCCAGTAAATTGGGTCTAGAGACGCCCCTGGTCATGGAGAAGCAATCGGGTTTCCCATGTATCTAAAGTTTCCTCAGCACTCCCCTTATCATCACAGCTGTTTCCTCCAGCGAACAAAGTGTGCAGGTTTTGTCACTGCAGTGTATTTTTCTGGGCTTCTGGGAGTTAGATATTGATATTAGTATACTTTTATACTTGACCTTTACTTAAGTATACTTCTTTTTCCTAAAGGTGTATTTGCTGACTTACTAAGATCAGTCTTGTACAGTCAGGGGGAGTATTAGTGCTCTAACGGCCAAGTTGGGTCAAAACTAGGGATGCTCTGATCAGGAATTTTGCAGCCGATACAGAGTACCGATTCCTTGTCGTGGTGTTCGGCCGATACGGAGTACCGATTCTAATGCTTCAAGCTTTATAATGCATAGAGCACATTTTCCCTCTAAATATGAAGCATAAGAAAAGATCTTGCTTTACCTAAGAGAATAAATGAAGGATGCTGCATATAATCCTTTAAACACGTCTCTTATAACCATTTAGGTGTGAACATGTCATGGCCAGAAGCAGCTTTACAGAAAATAATTTATCCATACATTCATTTGACATTAGCTTAGACCCTTATTTAAACAGGAGTCGCCAAAGCGGAATGAACCGCCACAGAATATAATAAAACACAGATATAAACATTGGTGAGAAAAATTACAAACAAACGAGAATAAATTAAATTACAAACAATGCAATTTAGAAACACTGCAAATGATGAAAGAAGAGTTTGATTGCAGTGTTTACATGTTTACACTTACAGAGCAGCATTTACAGCAGATCTTTCTGTCTATAATATTGTAGTGATATTAACGTACTGTAAACTTTAGTAACTAAGAAATCATTTAACTAAGGTCCGTCTTTAAACACTGAAAGAGTACTGCTGACAATACAAACTAACTTTGCCATCTGAATAAACAAACAAAGACACTGATCGCTTACTTATCAAGTCTGTAGAGACAGGACTATCAACACCAACTGGAGCCGCATCTTTATTAAAAGGAGACGAGCGGCAAATCTGGATTTCACCATTTTCAGATGAGCTCTTGGGTAAAAAATATTCCTTAGACACGTATTTCTGTCGCATGTACTGTCATCCACACGTGAGTCCAGCTGCGCTCTCATAGCGGGAAAATGAAAACAAAACCTTTGATGCAGCAAATTATAAGTAACACTGATGACCCGCATCTCCAAACAATTCTTTTTCTTTCACTTGTTTTGGCAACACAACGTGGCGTCGCTCTGCCGTCTGAACAATGTACAGGTACAAACAGTCTTCGAAGCTGTTGTGCATATTAATGAAGTTGCACTTCATTCACTATAGAGCGCGCTGATTGGTTCTCATGAATGAATGCAGCACGTTTAGACACGTCACGAAGTACTCCCAGGTACAGACAGCCAGTCTACATGCTGGAATACACACAAGAATCTAATTGGTGTGACGCAGCTTCAAAAATTTGTTTCAAACCGGTAGAGCGAATTTGCTCGAAATAACGCAAAAACAACCAATTTTCACTTTTTTGTGAAATCTGTGTGTCCTAATAGTGTTTATAGCAGCGTGGGACACATATATGACTGTCAACAGCTCAGAAAATGTGTTTTGGTGTTTCGTGACCCTTTAAAGAATTTAAAATGCACACAGTAATCCATTGATAATCCCACTTATTCCATGGTCATTTTCCAAGTTAAAGACAAGTTAATGTAGTATTGCAGCAGATTTGACTGAATCTCTGTCAGTTACAACTCGGTCGTGTGTTTGATATTATAGCTCATAGTAACATGTGTTAGCTACCTTATCTCGTCTGTTTCTGAGCGTATTTGCGAGTTGGCTGATCCCCGTTTGCTTCAGATGATGCACACGGCCAATGAAAGCTTCTTCAATGGTAACCGAGTTGCTATGGTTTGCGTGTGACACATTCATCTAGAACTGTGATTATAGCTGACTGAGGCCTCGTTTACACTAATGCTTTTCGTTTTAAAATACATAAGTTTTGCTACGGTTACGCCATCCGTCCACAGTACGGCAGAGTTTTCAAGCGCCGAAAACGGAGCGTTTTGGAAACGCTGAAGAGGCCGTTTTATTCTAAAACACTGCTGCTTTGTCTCAGTGAGGATGGGGGAAAACGGAGACATCTGAAAACGGAGGCGGGGCTGCAGAAATTTCTGATTGGGGCTTTTCCTCAATATTAAGTAGCCTATACACAATTCAGTCCTGCATCCTCTCCTTGTAAGTTCAGACTTCACAAGTTTGATATGGAAAGACTCCCGAGGATCATGTCAGGTAAATCTTCAAAGAGAACAGCTACTTTATAACCTTATTCACATCATCCTGAATACGTACGTTGTTTCACTTTCTTAACAATAAATTAAAACATGATATAAGGAACTGCTATTTTCATTTTGATATTAGCAACTTAACAGACAGCAGAATTGTTGAGGCGTCGTGCTGGATATATGAGCTGTACAGTGTGCATATTTATAACTAAACAGAGCCTATAACATTACTGCCTCCTTTAATTTTCATTGAAAAGACGAAACATACCCTCTCTCTTGCTGAATATCAGTTTTAATAATCAATAATGGCCGTTATAAAAGTAGAAGTATAACGAATAAAGGCAAACAATCAGTCAATATACAGAATGTACATGGTTACATTAATTATTAACTTATCTTTGCGCTCAGCCAAAACACGTTACCTGAGAACAAGTAATAGTTTCAAAAGACCAATGTCGGGGAATATGTTGTTAGATATAGACATCAAGAAGAATTAAATATCACGTTTAACAAATATAGTGAGATTAGATTCAGCGGTAGATCCTTGATGAACACTCCAACGAGCTAAGCTCTCATCTGGATAGATATGCTGCAGCGCATGCCAGAGTGTGTGTGTGTGCGTGTGTTTGTGTGTGTGTGGTCACGTGATGTGCGTTTTCAGTGGTGTAGTGTAGACGGAGAGCTGTTCAGAAACGCTGGGTAAAACGCTAGTGTGGGCGCAGATCGTTTTCATTCTAAAACGCCGTTTTAAAACTAAAACGTACTAGTGTAAACGGGGCCTGAATCTGTGTATTTAATGGTTTTGTTCCAGCCAATCAGAATCAAGAATTTCACCAGACCATTGAATAAATCTCTGTGTCGTATCGTCATCAAGAGCATCCATGACTAACATGTTCTCTCTTTAATATTTCTACAGAATGCCGGGATCTGGTTCGGTGGTTATACAGTTACTTCCCTGAAACTGGACCTGTTTTAGAGGAGCTTTTAGAGCACAAGTGGTTCAGCATGACGTAGACCCCATCAGTAGCAGGAAACAGGTTCCATTTTTGTCATTCTTCCATTTTTGTCATTTGTTGTTTTGCCGTTTTCCGCTTTTGCTTCCCAAATTCTGTACTTCCTCCTGCGAGGGTTGCAGTCAGAGCTGCATGTAAATGAGGGCCGGATGAAGCGTCCCCATCGGTCCACCAGCTCCAAACCGACAGCTCCTCCTCCAGCCAATCAGGCAAGGAGGGAAGCTGATGTCACTCTAATGACAGCCAATGCACACAGGCGACACCAGAGATTGATTTGCAGCTTTGACTGCGACACTCGCAGGAGGAGGAGCACAATGTGGGAAGCGGAAAACAGCATAATGTCAGAAAACAATGGAAGTATGAATTCATCATGATTTTATTTTGTCACTGACCACATGTGTGCTGCTTATCCTATCATTTCTGTGAATCATTTCTGACTGTACACAGAGCGGCCTATGAACCCTATGGAGTGCGTTGAAGCTGTTTTCTGCTGATGAAACTGTAAACTATTGTCTTCAATAAATTGTATCTCTGACTCCTGGTCTTTGTTCATCACACTGGCTCCTTGCATTAACATAACTGAAATCATTCAGCGTAGTGATACGGGACTGTAATGCAGTCAAAACATGCCTGAACTACTTTATCTGTGTGTTTATCTGACAATAAGTGTGAACACAACACACAACAACACATAAGATATCTGTTTTACAAACTGCAGACTCAATTTAGCCTTTGTAGAACAATATTTATGCATCATGTAATGTTTACAGCACATTGCCTTGCCATTTGTATGACAATGTGAAATATATGAGTGTGCTGACTGTGATTTGAGTAATCCTACTGTAATATCTACTGAACTAGCGCCAGGGCTTTTCAATGTCACCACCAAATGTTGAGCTTTAGCCACATAACAATGATTAGAATGGAAATGTCTTTAACATTAGAAATGGAAACAGTTTTTAACAACACTCGGAAAATATTGTGAAAGTTTTGTGGAAAACTGTAACGGAAACACATTTATGCTTCAGTTTGTGCTAGCATTACATTCACACAGCACAGTACACTCAAGTAATAGCTAATAAGTGAGGTGAGCTAGCTAGTGTTCACTGAGTTAAAGAGACAGTTCACCCAACAATGAAAGTTCTGCCATCCTTTACTCAAGTGAAGATATTTTGAAGAATGCTGCACTCATTAAAATCTATAGTGATTTTTTTTTGTCTATTAGTTGTCGATGAGTGCCAGCTAGCAGTATTCTTCAAACTAAACCACTTGTGTTGAGGAGAAGACAGAAACTCTAATTTAAATCAAAACTCATTAAACATGAGAGTAAATGATGAGGTGAATTTTTGGTGAACTATTCCTTTAAGATGTAGCAGTTAAACAGTTTTGCCTTTTAGTCAGCATCAGCCAGAGGCTACACTCACTGGAAACAATACTATAGGAATGTACAGTAAACTCTATAGTGTTTCTTGAACATGAAGTGTGTTAGACTGTATATATTTGAGTATCTATACCCTTTGTTAATGAATGCTCCAGCATACTGTAGTGTTAACTATAGTGAACTGATGTACTTTATGTTTTACTACAGTAAACTGTGGAGTAGTGCAGTATAATATACCCTAGAGTTGCAGAAAACTACAGTATTGGCTCATTTGTTTATATTAATGTAGATGTCGTGTTAACATAGCAACTGTAGAATCACCACAACAGATCAATTCGAGTACTTTACCACAGACTTCACTATACATTACTATAGTATTTTATATTGTATTGACTTTTAATGTAAGGTTTTTAACCCAACACTCTTTAACACTTAATAATCACATCACAATGATTGAAGTAATCGACAGGATTAAATAAACTCCTACTGGAGAAGGTGCTGTTTTCGGTTATCATCATCGGTTGATCATCACTCATTATTGTGATAATGATGATAGTCACCGGCTCAGGTAAGATTCTATGTACATCCATCTGTAAATATTACCATAGTTTTTCTGTAACTGCACTTTATAACTTATACCTGTATCCTGCACTTGCTGCTATTGCACTGCTGGTTAGACCTAAACTGCATTTCGTTGCCTTGTACTTGTACATGTGTAGTGACAATCAAGTTTAATCTAATAAAAAAAATTGTGTGTGTGTGTATTTAAACAAATCAGATTTATCAAACAGATATATTTATTAAAATAACATTTTAGTCACTAAACATATTTAGAAATTGAAAGAATACAATTAAATTCAAGCTAAATATTGCAAAAATATTACAACCTACAACATTTCAACAACATTTTTCAATTTTATTATATATATATATATATATATATATATATATATATATATATATATATATATATATATATATATATATATATATATATATATATATATATATATATATATATATATATATATATATATATATATATATATAGTTCAATGTAATTTACATTTGTTTATTTAAAAAGATTGCAAATATTTTTTGTAAAAAATATTTTATTTAGATTTATTTATTTTATATATATATATTTTATTTAGATCTGTGTTATTAGAAAATTAAACTTAACTTTAAAATAAAGTTTTAAAAAATAAAAATATATCAAAATAAAAAAGCTAAATTGCTCAAATGAAAATTAAAATAATTAAAATGCAAACAAATCAAATATTATAAGAGTATAAAGCACTGATCCAATTTCACCATAAAGCCTGTATGGATATTTTTAGTCCATAATAATGCATACATTATGCCTTATAAACAACCTAATATATTGTTTCACCTGATAGATAATTATAAAAACAAAAGTTATTCTACATGTTAAAAGTTATTTACATAAGGTAAACAATACAATAATGCAAGTATAATATTGTATTTTAAAATGCAATGCCAAGAAACATGTCTAGTGTTACATGCAATATATACTAATAAAATTAGGTCATGTTAAAATATAGTTTGTTTTGTTAAATTAAGAGGTCTTATGCATTCAATAATTTTAACAATTTGACTATTACTGCAAAACGTTGTTAAAATATTCAAACACTGAATACATTTACAAATCCGCTAATGTAGTGCGAGTGAGGAAAAAGTACACAAAAACATCAAAAGCTCCAGCGTGTTTGAGACAGGTGTGTGACAGATCTGTTGAAGTGTTTGTTGTAATACTCCAGGGAAAACACTTGCTCGACAAGTGGCCTGTGATATTACACCGTGAAAAAAATAACATAACATGAAAGGTGTCGCTCATAAAATAACATGGCTCTCGAGAGAAACATGCTGAAAATGTAGACGTACTCACGAAGGAATAGTGATCAATGTTATGAAATGTGCAGCCAACCGTACACCTGCCGGGATTATTAAATAACATTCTTTTAACCTTGGCAGAACATTTCCTTCCCACTGCCTTTTTCGAATAAGAAATGGAGTGCAGATGGTGGAGCCTCAGGCGTCTGTTCTGAGGTATAGAGGGGCGAAAAAAGTTCAGATCTGCTGTTGTTGCTTTCACCCATGACCTTCTGATCCATGTGAGCTCACCTCACCTCATCTCTCTCACTCACACTCACACACACACACACACACAAGTTTACGAGGACTCTTTATAGACATAATGTCTTTAATGCAGTGAAAAACTGCATATTATATGGCCTTACCCCACTCCTACCCCTGAATGTGATGGCTGCAACACCATCTTACGGCCATTCGTAACTTTTTGATTTAGTGGCTAAATGTCATTGGTACAATTTAGTACGATTTGCTTATCCCCCAATGATGGATGGGTTTAGGGGGTGGGGCTTGGTGCCTCGCCTCCTTTTAAAATCTAACATTTATGTACGACTTTTATGAATTTGTATAAATTAGCCACTAAACTGACAAAACGTAAAATCGTTATGTTTCCTTGCGAGATCAAAAATGCCCAAATAAAATTAAGCATTTTGAATCACAAGGACTCAATACATGTCCTCGTAAACCATCAATAGTTGATTATTATTAATATTTTATTATAATTATTAATAATGATTAATATTGGTAACGCTTTATAATAACTACACACTATGAACCAAATATTAAGCATTAGCAAATAGTGAATTCATTATCTGTTAAGCATTACTTCTACATTAATAAACGTTTGTAAGCAGTTTATAACTGCAGCTACAAATGCTGTATTCTTGACTAATAAGCACATTTATAATGTGCTTAATTGTACTCATACTATGTTAATGATTAATTTTTCATTATTAAATTCAGTATTGCATTATTTACAGTTATTTAAGCATAGTTGGTTGTTTAAGATCATTCAGAATGAGTTAGTTAATGATTAATAAACTATTGAAAGTAACATTTATAATTCTTATTGTTCAGTCATATACTAATAGTTACTTTGTATGTTAATAAATGCTTTATTAACTCAACTTCATCCAGTTTTGTGACCTAATCTAAAGTGAGGACTATTTATGCTTTATAAATCCTTTATAAATGACAATTAAAGGCTCAGTTAAATTCTGAACAGAAAAAAAGAACATAAACAACTTTATTCATTTCTGTTTGTTTAAAGATACACAAATAAAACTGTACTTCAAATGAAAAATAAATCTTTGCAACCTTATCTAAAATAAAATTACTGTACAGTTTAAACATTGCATCTTGTTATATTGTTAAATTATTATATTGTTGTTGTTTTATTCAATTTTAATGTCGTATTTTGACACTCCTGTTATTCAGCAATGTTTAAACTTTACAGTAATTTAACTTTTTAGATAAGATTGCAAAGATTATTGCTCATTTGAATCTGAGCCTTTTAATTGTCATTTATAAGGGATTAAGAAAGCATAAAAAGTCCTCACTTTACATTAGGCCACAAAACTGGATGAAGTTGAGTTAATAAAGCATTTATTAACTTACATATTAACCATTACTATATGCCTGAATAATAAAATATATAAACGTTGATTTCAATAGTTTATTAATCATTTACTAACTCATTCTGAATGATCTTAAAAACCACCAACTATCTTAAATACAAATGGTTTGTTAAAAATGCAATGCTTAATTTAGTAATGAAAAATCAACCATTCACAAAGTATGAAAGTACAATTATTAAGCACATTATAAATGTGCTCATAATTCAAGAATACAGCATTTGTAGCTGCAGTTATAAACTGCTTACAAACATCTATTAATGTAGAGTTAATACCTTACAGATAATGAATGCACTATGCTAATGCTTAATAAATGATTTAGAGTGTATTGATATAAAGTGTTACCTTAATATGTTAATAATTATAATATGTTATATTTTCTCTATTTAACAATGAAACGGCAAAAAATGTCTCCCTGAAATTTTGTTTACCTACCTAAATAAATAAACAATATAATTAAAAAGTGGTGTTCACTTTTCTAGAAATCCAAGCTTGTAGTGTCTAATGATGAATTAATAATGATATAATACAATATAATAATTTACTCGGTAATTAAAACTTTATTCATGAATGAATCAGGTTAGAATGAAGCAGCTGAACAAATTTCACAAAATTTCTAAATAGTATCTATAATAACATTTATATTTAATGCATATATTTATATTTATAATTTATATATTATGTATATATTTGTAATACACATATATATATATGAAAAAAAAACAATACAAAACTTCTTTTTCATAGATATTTAAATTTATGCAGTATATAATTAGTATCATTTACATACATATTCATTTAATCATTTTCCTTTGGGTTAATCTCTGAGGTCGCCACAGAATGAATTGTCAATTATTATGGCATATGTTTTACGCAGTTAATGCCCTTCCAGCCGCAACCCAGTACTGGCAAACACCCATACATCACTCATACACACACCCTCATACACTACGGCCAATTTATTTTATTCAATTCATCTATAGCGCATGTCTTAAGCACTTGGAGGAAACCCACGTAAACACTGGGAGAACATGCAAACTCCACCAAGAAATGCCAAATGGCCCAGTCGAGACTCAAACCAGAAACCTTCTTGCTGTGAGGTGACAGTGCTAAACCACTGAGTCACAGTGCCACCCTTTTACATACACATTACAATTATATATAATTATATAATACATTATAAATAAATACATATTTTATTTATATTATATATTAAATTTATATTATAAACTATATTTAATAATTTAAAATGTACACACACATATAATGTCAAAAACTTTTGTTTTGGAAGCAATTAATCGCATTTAATCTTTGCCAACACTAATTACAAGAGATTAATGTACAACATTATTTATGCAGTTGTAAGTGTATAATTTTAATTAGCAATGTATTAAAAAAGTGACTTTTACAGTAAATTGATGGTGACAAAAAATGAAGACAAATGACTTCTGCTTACACACAGGCAGAAAAGGAGCAGTTAGCATGGATAGCATTCCCCTTGTCCACCCTGTGATTTGATTATAAATTACATCTTTGATTAAGGAGCGGTAAGGGGGAAATGGCAGTCATTGATTTCCAATCCACCCAGCAGAATGGCTCTGTCAGTGGGCAGACAATTCAGGTTCAGCAGTGGCCTTACATCTCTCCCAGTGTCTGTGATTGTGTCCAAGATGTTTAATTACGCTCTAAGTGAAGAGAATTACTGTAAATCTTTAGATAACAGCACTTAGCCAGCAAACGAGTAAAGACTGAAAAGCCTCTTTTATATTTCACCGTCTATTTGAAATGCTAAACCAGCTAATCTGTTCCGTTGTCTTTGCTAAGCAGCCGACAATGACTGTGTGGATGATTCAAATCAGCTTTTCAACTGTGAACAGAGATGCACACTTCATTTCAAGTTAAGTACAACATACTGTAAGGATTATACTGTGAGTCAGGCCTGCGCACACTATGATGCCGGGGCACTCTTTAACAGCTTCACTGCTTGTTTTTATAGCAAGCCGAGGATTAAGGGTCATCACACACTTAAGTATAGAGATCAAGGAACATCTGTCACTAAAGTGCATGCTTATGCATGGAAAAACGTGTTTCAAAAAGTCAGTGAAATAAATGAGTGCTGTGCAGACAAACGTATAGGATGGATGGATTGATAGACAGATGGATGGAATATTAGATATATGATATGATGATCAATATAAAGATGGAGAAGTGGATAAAATATGACAGACAGACAGACAGACAGACAGACAGACAGACAGACAGACAGACAGACAGACAGACAGACAGACAGACAGACAGACAGATAGATAGATAGATAGATAGATAGATAGATAGATAGATAGATAGATAGATCGATCTACGGACAGATAGATATACAGATAGATAGATATCCAGACAGACAGACAGACAGACAGACAGACAGACAGACAGACAGACAGATAGTTAGAACGACAGACAGACAGACAGACAGACAGACAGACAGAACAACAGACAGACAGACAGACAGACCGATAGATAGATAGATAGATAGATAGATAGATAGATAGATAGATAGATAGATAGATAGATAGATAGATAGATAGATAGATAGATAGATAGATAGATAGATAGATAGACAGACAGACAGATAAATATACAGACAGACAGACAGACAGACAGACAGACAGACACAGACAGACAGACAGACAGACAGACAGACAGACAGACAGACAGACAGACAGACAGACAGACAGATAGATAGATAGATAGATAGATAGATAGATAGATAGATAGATAGATAGATAGATAGATCTACGGACAGATAGATATACAGATAGATAGATATCCAGACAGACAGACAGACAGACAGACAGACAGACAGACAGACAGACAGATAGATAGATAGAACAACAGACAGACAGACAGACAGACAGACAGACAGATATATAGACAGACAGACAGACAGACAGACAGACAGACAGACAGACAGACAGACAGACAGACAGACAGACAGACAGACAGACAGATAGATAGATAGATAGATAGATAGATAGATAGATAGATAGATAGATAGATAGATAGATAGATAGATCGATCTACGGACAGATAGATATACAGATAGATAGATATCCAGACAGACAGACAGACAGACAGATAGAACAACAGACAGACAGACAGACAGATAGAACAACAGACAGACAGACAGACAGACAGACAGACAGATAGACAGATAGATAGATAGATAGATAGATAGATAGATAGATAGATAGATAGATAGATAGATAGATAGATAGATAGATAGATAGATAGAACGACAGACAGATAAATATACAGACAGACAGATAGATATACAGACAGATAGATATACAGACAGACAGACAGACAGACAGACAGACAGACAGACAGATAGATAGATAGATAGATAGATAGATAGATAGATAGATAGATAGATAGATAGATAGATAGATAGATAGAACGACAGACAGATAGATAGACAGACAGACAGACAGACAGACAGACAGACAGACAGACAGACAGACAGACAGACAGACAGACAGATAGATAGATAGATAGATAGATCGATCTACGGACAGATAGATATACAGATAGATAGATATCCAGACAGACAGACAGACAGACAGACAGACAGACAGACAGACAGATAGTTAGTTAGAACGACAGACAGACAGACAGACAGACAGACAGACAGACAGACAGATAGATAGATAGAACAACAGACAGACAGACAGACAGACAGACAGACAGATAGATAGATAGAACGACAGACAGATAGATATATAGACAGACAGACAGACAGACAGACAGACAGACAGACAGACAGACAGACAGACAGAAAGACAGACAGACAGACAGATAGACAGACAGATAGACAGATAGATAGATAGATAGATAGATAGATAGATAGATAGATAGATAGATAGATAGATAGATAGATAGATAGATAGATAGATAGAGATAGATAGATAGATAGATAGAACTAAATGAATCAGCCATTCCTGTATCTATAATCCCCTCTCTCTCTTTTCCTCCAGCAGTGCATTCTGGGAAGTTCTTGCATTCGGTACATTGGACTAATTACTGTAGTTGTGTTCGACCCACCCAATTTATCACTCCTCTGAACATTTAATTAGCTGCAAAGCTCTCTACAATTAAGCCCGGAATTAGGACAAATTGAACTGCAAGCTTAGCAACTAGAGGGGGGACGCCATAGCGGAAAGTGCAGATGATTGCCGTTATGGGAAAGCTGCAAGCTAAAGATTTAATTCACAAGATTGTTTCTCTTGTTTTTGCCCTCTCGAGTTCAGCACCAGCAATAACAGGCCTTTCAGGCTTTGTAATGTCTTCAACAAGCAACCAAAACAGTTATTTTTCCCTGTAGAGAATCGTTTTTCTGAGAGTGTGCAACACTGCCAAAAATTTGAAATGAGTAAACAAGGGCACAAATCAACTGTGCTTAACCGTGTTGTCATGTTTCTTTTTTAGCTAAAAGCAGATCAAGACTATGGCAGTGCAAAAAAAGAGCTGTTAACATGGTCATGCCTCACATCTGAGTGATTTTAACTGGAGCTAAACTCCCAGGAGTTCTCAATGTTGGACTATACAGACTCGCCTTTTGGGTGTTTGATTTTAGCCAACATCCAAACTGAATGCACCTGCAGCAGTGGCCCTCAATAATTTATGAGAACACAACACAACACACAACAAACACTAAAGATTATATTGCACTTTCTAACATAACTAGAGTTCGAATGATGTTCAAGGACTTTAGTGCATCAATATGTTTCCCCTGACCACAACATTACACAGTGGCTACAGATTTGTTTGCTGCAGAACAACAATCTTGAATCTCCTGTTAAAAAAAATGTGTAGATGCTGATAGTGTCAATATTGAATAACGCAACATATCATGATAATAAACATGCATGATATTGTTGGCCGTAGTGTATGAATGTGTGTGTGAATGTGAGAGCATATGAGTGTTTCCCAGTACTGGGCTGCGGCTGGAAGGACATCCGCTGCGTAAAACATCATTGAGTAGTTGGAATAGTTCATTCCGCTGTGGCGACCTCTGTTAGGTCAGAGACTAAGCCGAAGGAAAATGAATGATGATATTATTGTCATGGGCTCTTCAACATACAGTCAATATTTATTTATCATTTAAACCTTTACAGTGCATTTTAAGAACATTCAGATTGTTATACTTGCAGTGGCTGTTCTATGGAGCCCCAAATTCTTGAAGACATAATAGGCTGTTTATATTCAAACATTAGCATTAGCAAGTCATGTTGCCTAAAGAGGACATGCAAATAGTTGTTTCAACAAAACAATGACCCCAAACACACTAGTAAAAGAGCCAAGTCTTGGTTCCAAATCAACAAAAATAATATTATGGAGAGGCCAGCCCAATCCCCGGACCTTAATCCAATCAAGAACTTGTGGGGTGATATCAAAAGTACTGTTTCTGAAGCAAAACCAAGAGATGTAAATGAATTGTGTAATGTTGTTAATGAATCATGGAGTGGAATAACAGTAGTGATGTGTGGATCGATACTAAAATATCAATATCTCCGATACCAGCTTTGTATGTTCAAGAATCGATTATCTTATCAAAATATCAATATTTCAGTAATTTGGAGCAAATATGTAGTTTATTGTAAAATAGAAATACAGTGGAAAGTAACTACAATTACCCTAGTTTATCTGAATATTGTAAACTTAGTCTGAACTACTTGTTCTTCCGCCTGCCAAGTCATGTGCTTAATACAGCACTGTACAACTGCAGAGCACACTAGCTAGCCACTCAGTCCGCTGGCCTGGCACATGTTGTTCAGACATGCTGTCATTGGATATGGGTGACCACAAGCAAAGTTTTGTGTGGAGCTACATCACTTCCATAAACTCAAATGATGCAGTTTGTGACACGTCTAACAAAACAGTGCTGTGGTAATACCACAAACCTAATCAAACATCTACGTATAAATCAAAAGACAGAATATGACTACGTCAGAAGAGGAGGAAAGGAGAGGCACAGGTGCTGATAGGGCGAGACAGACATAACTTGGGTCCTTAGGTGCAGCAGGCAGGCACTATCCAGGTAGCAGGGAGAAAATGTGGCAATGTGGATGTATTTTGGGGCCTTGGGTTTTTGTGACAATGATAAAACAAAAGAAAAAGGTAAAAAAAAATCTTCAAGGGGACTGGATTAACATGTCACTAAACTAAAAGGTGTGAATGTTTGTTTCATGTTAAAATGTTTAGGCAGGCGTTTTAAGATGCTGTCAATAAATATGTAAGTTGGCTCTTTTTTGTATGATAATTCTTCCTCAATAAACAATAAACAAGAATAACCCATAATATGTCTTGTATTCAGTATAAAGTGGCACTTTTTAGTACACTACTTGTTACTTTAATTTGCCAAAAAGTAATTTTTGGGCAAAATATCGATATCGGATCAGTATCACTGATACTCGCCTTCATTTTACTTGTTATCAGAGAGGAAACCACTGGTATCACACATCACTAAATAACAGCTGAAAGGTGCCACAAGTTGGGTGAGTACATCCCACACAGATGTGAAGTTATAAAAGACTATAGTCATACAACTAAATATTAGTTTAGTGAGTCACAGGATTGCTAATTCCTAGAAACACAAAATATTTGTACTAAATAGTTTTGAGTTTGTACAGTCAATGGCAGACACTGCTGTTTTTTTGAACACACCCCTTTCAACTTAAATTGCCCAATTGCACAGTCTTAATGCTTAATGCTTAGTGATTACCATGAATGCTGGGAATTTACTGCACCTACTGGTAACTTGTTTGCCATGTATCAATAAAAATATATATGAAAAACCTGGATTATTCTGGTTAGTCACGTTCTACTGCAATTATTTTAAACAATACTGCACATAACCCTAACCTAAATATAGCATAAACTGTAAACGTATCCCTTAATCCTGACTGGCTGATTGAAATGTTGTTCCAGGATCAACAAAGATGTTAATTTAAGTGAAATCACACTAATAAGTGGCACGGCTGAGCTCTTCTGCTGTTTGGCCTGCTGTGCCCTCAAAGATGCTATTCTGCAGACCTTGGGTGGTTATTTGAGCTGTTGCATTTTTATCAAGCCTGAACAAGTCTGGCCATTCTCCACTTACCACTGGCGTCAAAAAGACATTTTTATAAACAGAACTGCAACTCACTGGATATGCTCTCTTGTTTCTGGACATTCAAACTTAAACCACTTTTCCACACCATTTTGATTGCGTTTCAACTTCAAGCAGATCATCTTGCCTGCGTTTACATGCCTACTTTTAAAGTGATTTACTAATTAGATATTACTGTTAACGAGCAGCTGAACACGTGTAGCCAATATAGTGGCTGGTACAGCTGTGAAAGATTTATATAATGTGTTTAATTTTTATTTGAGCTGAGTTATAGCATTTTCTCATCTTGTTAAATGGGGCATTAAAAGTGGGAACAAACAACAACCACAGAACAAAAGCAAGGTAATTCATTTCTGAGCCAAGTCTCACTAACCAATCGATTTACAGCGGCTAGAGTAAATGCATGCAAATCCTGAGTTTATGGGATGAAGAAGAAAAAAAAAAACAGCAAACTGTCAATGGAAAAAAAAGCTGTGGAGAATAATACAGATTTAGGTTTTTCACTTTCACTCAAGAAGGCTCGGATATAGTGCTCACCCATCAATTTCAATAGCGCAAGTCTTTTGTTTTGTGGATTTGACATTAACGGTGCCGTTTAAATGCAGCTCACGTCAGGATCCCAGCTGCCGCGCATTGTCTCACACTCTCTTGCACTGACACACATCACTCAATCCATCAATTCCCCCAGACTTAAATCAAATCATGCTGTCGTTACCATCAAAAGCTGACAGAGTAGGAGCAAATCAGAGATCAAACCTGCGCTAACAGATGTGAGCTGGCAGTCGTGCCACACATATAAGCTGGTGCTGAAAAAGCATTAGGCAAAAGCCTTGGGACGCAACCAGGCAAGTCTACCATAATGAGCAATTTCCTCTCAGGTTAAATGCTAGTTAGCCTCGGGCCGACTGAATGGAGGTAGCCTTGCAATGTTTTGGTTTCAACACGTGGACTGAGACAGAGGGAGAAATGATGGAAAAGAGTTTCTTTATGTCAATGCATCTTCAATTGAAGTAACCCAAAAGGTCCTTGAGCTTAAATGGCCTGCCAGTTTCCTCCAGATTGAGTTGCTGCCACAAAATAAGAAAGTCCGACAGAAATACATGCAGTACTACAAGTCAAGGCTTGAGCACACGCACACAAACACACAAAGAAACAACATGTAAAAGTCAGCTTTTCATCCATTCCCTGACTACTACTAACATCATGCAGTCTCTTTTTTGAGTCCATTGTAAACTCTAGCAGCTATTTTCGACCATATTGTGATGTGAGAGTGGCATTCAGTTTTTTTCCCGAGGGGTTCACAGATCAAAGCTCCCTTTCCAAACCCACATTATAGAAAAAACACAGACACAAAAGAAACACAACACTTCAGTTTGTGGTGCCAAGGCCACCCTGGCTGCCTCAGATGTGGCGCTGTCTGCCTGCCTGCCTCTCAAACTGTGCTTTTATTGAACTTTCAGGTGGAATTCAGAAATGTGGTGCAACGAAATGAGAGCGAGGTAAGAATAAGTCCAGCGTAGACTGAGAATGAGTACAAGAGGTTCACCAAATACTGGCCCAGTACATCAATATGTGAGGGATTAAAAGGCAAATCAATGTCTGTTGGGCAGCCGCCAACATCTGAGCCAGTTTCCTTTATGCAGCAAAGCTGCTTTTCATCATTCACTGTCAATTTGCAGAGAAAAATGAAAAGAATCAAAATCAGCCGAGTGATAGAGATGCCAGATTTGATAGCAACACTATAGAGACTTCACAAGACATCAGTTTGGACACTTAATTACAACTCTTCATGGAGATATAATGATTTAACATGAAGAAATCACACAACTAACACTGAGCTTGTCAATTAATCACGTGTAATCACATAAGAGTTGTGTATTGTTTTAACCCTCACGTTATGTTTAGGTGAGATTTTTATACAACAAGTCATTTAATTAACTTAACATTCTCACACTTTATTTTACACAAACATATATAAATACATGCATAAAAAAATAGGTAGCTGATACACGTTACTGTGAGTATTATATATATACTGTATTATATATGCCCGTGTCATTACATGTACACACATGATCTTTCTTTTGCAAGCTTTTTATATCTGCCTGTGACTGATTTAAATGAGAGTTCTAATGCGTCATAACACATTTTTTTTTCAATTTTTTATAAACAGTTTTAACTTGTCTAAAACTTGGCAAATGGGCATAGAATAAGTATAATCAACAACGTAACATCTGTACTACTTTGTCTCCATATCAATCATATAAAATTATTCAATGTAAATCCTTTTAATTTACATATATAAATACCTACATACCTCCAAAATCAACCAATATTTATAAATTGGTTCATATATTTTTTAGTTGGAAACAGGATCTGACAAACCAAGCTTCACTGTTCCTTTCTTCATCCTTCCAGCCAACCCACAATTTTTCTGACCTCATTCAAGTCTGGGTGAAAAGAGGTTTTGATTAGTTTTTATGAGTTTCTCCTCATGGTCTTCCATAGATCCAGTTGGTTTCATCTGTTCCTCCTTCAAATTCATAGCACATTCCTGAAGTTATGAAACAATTGCGTAGTGCTCGACTCACTACACAGTAAATGATGAGAGATTCTGCAAGCGGAGGGCAAAAAAAAGAAGAAAGAAAGAAATCTGGCTCGTGGGGCCGTTTTTAGATTAAAAACAAAACATGTTTTGTGAAATAAAACTCTTTGTAAGAAAAACGCTCCATGGCAGCTCTTCTAAAACAGACGAAATCCAACTAGCATTGTTGTTGGGTTTTTTTCAGCAATGGTTCTAGTCCAAACAACAAAAGCAACTTATTTCTCATGAGACCTTTTCGCCTTTAGTTTTTTCCCCAATCTCACAGAAACGCCGGCTCTTTATCAATAAAAGGGTTAGTAGGAGCCGGGCTGAAATTGATCACTGCAGACAGAGCGTCCAGGTCGTAGATAAGTAACCCGGCGGAGTTCAGAGACCCAGTCAGAGGAGATCTCCTCTTATCTGCAGGGGGAAAGAGCCCATTGAATCTGATGGCACCTGGCAGAAAATCAGTGCCTATTGAACACTAAAGTGGCTCTCTGCTGCCTTAAATAATAGACAGCATAAGCCTCTAAATAAAAGCAGAATTGGGCCAATTTTTGCCTCCCTTCAATTTTTGGAAGTCTACCAGCTGGATCGACGCAGCAGGAAACCGCGCGTGTGTGCGCCTGAATGGAGAAACATCATCAGGTGAAGGCAAGATGATGAAAACAAATTGCTTTTGCTTTTTCGCTGAAAGAAGAAACTAGTTCACAAAGCGTAAAACATAAGCAATCTGTGGCTATAAGGCAAAGAATAAAGACAGAATAATCTAGGCCAATCTTACAATCCTACAAACATGTCTTTATTCATCACTGTAAGTATGAAGAGGACGTTTTTATAAAACAGTCAGGATTTTTGGCAGCAGGGCATTATAGTGACGAGTGTGTGTGCGTTTATTTACATCGTAAAGTCTTTCAGAGGGACACGCTCATTCTCATGTAAAACAGCATGAACGTCCTTGCTTTTCTACATCCGCTGAATATTAAACCTCTTATTAAGTTTTTATTTAATCTGCCGGTGCGCGTGTCGAATCAGACAGTGTAAGAAAGTTAGGGAATTTTTAATAGTGCTGCTGATAAAAGGTTAATTGAAGCAAAGGCCGCTTCTGTGTTTTAGGTCTTTTAATTCATTGTGAGGTGGAGAAAAAAACAGTAGGAATTTGATTAGGTGGTTTGAACGGGGGCTTGACTTTGGATAAATGCTTGAAGAGAGCCAGAATGTGGAGTGTTTGAAAAGCTCCTGTGGTACAATGGGGTTCAGAACATCTTTAATAATGTGGTGTCTAAGTGTCAAGGGGAAAAAAGAGAGAAATGATCATTTGCTACATGTAAAATCAGAAGTGTCTTTTGCGTTTTCCTGAAGAGTAGCCTACCAGCTTTGTTCAGGTCGGCTAATGTGGTAATTAAAGTGGCTGGTTTGAATTCAGTCAAACATTATGACAGCGAAGTCGTACGGGTCAAAGGCATCAAATAAAAATGTGACTTTATATGCAAAGACTATGAAATCCGGGTGAAGTGTCAAAATATGCATGGAAGGAGGTTTAGCATCATAGCAACTAATATTTAAATAAAACATTATAACTTTGTAAAAATTGAACAACATACTTCCTTTGAAAATATATCAACTAAAGCAAATACATTTGATCATATTTTAATCTGGTATTCCTAATTTAGGAATCCCTTGTGGTCTTAGCCAGTCAAAAAGGGACAAACGCCTGTAAAATACACCATATTTAGTGTTTTTTCATTTTCTTGTGGCCTTAGTCTCTAAATTAATTAGGGGTCGCCTAAGCGGGATGAACCGCCAATTTATCCAGCATATATTTACGCAGCAGATGCCCTTCCAGCTGCAACCCTACACAGGGAAACACCCAAACACTCTTACATTCACACACATACACTACGAACAATTTTGCTTATTCATTCGTTCATTTTCTTTTCAGCTTTGCCCTTTTATTAATTAGGAGTCGCCACAGCAGAATGAACTGCCAACTTATCCAGCATATGTTTTACGCAGTGGATGCCCTTCCAGCTGCAACTCATCACTGGGAAACACCCATACACTCCCATTCACACACATACACTACGGACAATTTAGCTTACCCAATTCACCAACAGCACATTTCCCTGGACTTGTGGGGAAAACCGGAGCACCCAGAGGAAACCCACGCATACACAGGAAGAACATGCAAACTCCACACAGAAACGCCAACTGACCCAGCAGGGGTCGCTCGAAGCAGCGACTTTCTTGCTGTGAGGCAATTGTGCTACCCACTGCACCACTGTGCTGGCCTTCAAATTTATTTTGTTTAATAATATTTTTTCTTCATTATATAGAATTTTGAGAGGGTTTTGTGCTCATAATTAGTATTTATGCAACATTTAACATCCATTTTTCCTATTGAAAAAAAATGTTTTTTGTCAGTTGTTTTTTTATTATTATTATTTTTTTTATTTATTATTGCAGTATTTCCATGTAAAATAGACACTGCCATTCAAAAAAAACAAAAAAAAAAAACAAAAGGCATATTAACACCATCTAGTTGTATTAAAATTGACCCCAAAGACGACAAGTGTGTGTATATTTCAAACCCCTTTTCAAACCCTCACTGCTATGTGCAGATTTTGTTTCACAAATGATCAATCTTTTCTCTGTTTGATAGGTGTGTGGCTGTGAACACTTTTTCAGCATCAAGGTAGATTTGTATTTTTGTGTTCATATTTTTGCTTCTTTCCCATCT